>NW_015624593.1:200430-204191 GCF_001515625.1 Sinocyclocheilus rhinocerous | reverse complement strand
ATGTAAATACAATAAAAAATATAATAGAAATTGTTGATTTATGTATATATATATATATATATATATAGTGAAGATGGAGAAGAAAAACAAAAACAAAAACTCAGTATGGAAGGAGAAATCACTGTAGTCCCAGACACTATGGCCTGGATTCACAGACAGGGCTTAGACTAAGCCAGGATTGGGCCATAGTTCAATTAGGACATTTAAGTCATTTTTTATAAATAAGCATTACTGATGTGCATCTTGAGACAAAACAAAGGCACTGATATATTTTAAGATCAGTCAGTGCAAGTTTCTTTCAGTTGAAACAGCTTAGACTTACATTTTAGTCTGGGACTAGGCTTAAGCCTTGTCTGTGAAACCCGGGGTTAGTGTTCTGGTCATATCTGTTGAGCGCGTGAACACTATGGCCAATAAGCGGTGTTTATGAATCCGCTCAGATGTTAGCGGGAAATGGATGTTTTTAAAGTTGCAGTACCGACTGGTACCAACGTTGGTACTTTTGACAACACTAGAATACACTATTAAGGGTTTTGTTAAGATTTAGTGGCCAGTTTATTTAAATTTTATGACCAAAAAAAATAAAATTGTAAAAACACAAATAAAAGGTCTTTTTTATTTAATGGCCATAAAATGTAAATAAAATCCGTTATCTGTAGTCTCTCTGCTTTGTTTATTACAGATTTATGTATTTTATTTATTTCCATTTAATGGCCACACAATTTTTTAAAAGAGTATCTTTTATGTGTGTTATGTGTTTTAATGGATTACATATTTATTTTTTTATTTACATTTTATCAAATTATTATTTTTTTTAAGTTTCTCTTTTATTTAACATTTTTATTTGTTTTTAACAGATTACAGATTTGAAAAAAAGTGTCTTTTATTTGTGTTTTTATCAAATGTTTTAAATAGATTTTGTTAATATCTTGAATTAAATTAAATTTTTATATTTTTTCACGTAATTCTTTTTTTTTTTTGTAATTTTGTTGTGTTGTCATTTTTATAACTTTTTGTTTTTCAAAATATGTCTTTGTTTTTTAAGTTTTTATTTTTAGTTTATTCAGTTTTATTTATTTTAGTTTATACTTGGATTTAAACTACACAAAAACGAGAAATGTTCTCTTGGTAACTAGCTTTTTTTTTTTTTCAATTCAAGTTTTTAAGTAATGCATTTTTATATGGTTTCGGTTTTAGTTAATCATAATCTTGGTTAGTGTTTCTATTTATTAATTTTTTATCAAGCTTTAGTTTTAATTTTCAACTACGAAAATGAAAATAAAATGAATTTTAAGATTTTTTTATATATATTTTATTTAGTTGACGTTTTATTTTATGTTTTTTTTATATTGTGATCATTTTATATGAGCATGATTTTTAGGTAAGTATCCGGTGTTGGAGGTGATCACGGTCGCTGCCATCACTGCTATTGTGGCGTTCCCGAACCCGTACACGCGGCAGAACACCAGCGAGCTGATCAAAGAGCTGTTCACGGACTGCGGGCCGCTGGAGTCGTCTCAGCTCTGCCAGTACCGCAGCCAGATGAACGGCAGTCAGGCGTATTCCGAGGGATCGGACGCCGCCGCCACCCCCGGCGTCTACTCGGCCATGTGGCAGCTCAGCCTGGCTCTCGTCTTCAAAATCATCATGACCATCTTCACCTTCGGACTCAAGGTCAGAAAACAGTGCTTGTGTTTGCACTTCTCTATTGTGATATCACTATTTTTCCAAACAGTGCCAGTGAAATTTAAAAATTCTTGATATGTGTCGGGTCCCCGCTATAATAGCAGCAACATTCACAAATGTTTACATAACAAGCGGGAACCCAGTGTGCCTGTATCTTTCTCTATTTCTGTTTTATCACGTGATAGAAAGTCTAAGGCCTTCTCAAGCCGTACTGCTGACTCATCTAATCTGCAGCCTGTTATGCATCAAACTAATATTGCTGTTGAGACAAAATGCAATGCCATCAAGTTAGCATTTTTAAACATTCGCTCACTAAAAAAATAAATAATTTCTAATCAATGACTTAATAACCACAAACAACCTGGATTTTATGTTTCTAAACGAAACATGGCTAGAAGACAGCTGCAGTGCAACGGTCCTCAATGAAACAGCCCCTCCTAACTTTACCTTCATGAGTGTTTGCAGGACTGTTAGGAGAGGTGGAGGTGTAACTGCTTTATTTAAAGATGTCTATCAATGCAAGCAAGTGTCATTTGGTCAGTACTTGTCTTTTGAATATCTAGGGATTGTGTTGAAAGCTATGTGGTTGTTTTGGCTATATTAGTTTTTGTCTCATGCTGCGCACTGCCTGTGTCTGAGTAACAAACTAAAAAAAACAACAAACAAAAAAGTGCATGTGATATTAACAGACGAACTACGCTCATATTTATAATTCCAAACAATCAGTAAGCGACAGGTGCTTGGAAACGCTGTTTTGTACTCATTTATTGACGAGATGGCTGCGGTGCGGCCAACTGAATGCGCCGCCCACTACCGGAGAACCCGGCAGTTCTTATAAGCTGAAGAATTCCAAAGGAACGGCGTTATTTTGACAGCAAAATACAACAAAGAATATCGTTTACATGTAGCGCGTCAATTCTCTCTCTCTCTCTCTCTCTGCGTGTGTGTGAAACAAAACGACGGCGAGTCATGCGCCTTCACACTGGAGTTCACGGTACGTCAAATACAGGTGCGTTGCACATCCATTCAGATGAACTGAAAAACAGCACAGATCGCTTGGCGGAGAGTGAAACTCTGATGCGCTCAGTCAGAGAGTGTTCGGCGAGTGAAAATATATCTGTGCTAAACTTATACTTAGCCTCCAACTCACACACTGGCGAGTAAAATCTGAGAATTTATTAGCCATTGGCTAATATTAGACATCATTTAGTCACCCAGAGTGAAGATTTAGTCGCATATGCGAGTGATTTACTCGCAATGTAGAGGGTTGCTTTATTTGTGTACATTCACAATAAAAACAAATCTTTGTGCTTTTGTAAATTAAGCCAAATTATCTTTGACTAAAAGGAGTAGTTTCTTCCACTGTTGGAAGGAAAAAATTCAAGTGACTGTGCCGGTGCCGCATGCGCGCACACAGTTAAGCATTGCTACCTTGACAATGCAGCCTGCTCATTATCATAATAAAATACAGTCAGTCAAACATGGAAAAAAACACACTGCTCAGTTTAAATATGTAGTAAAATCTGTGCTGTTAAGCGTTATCACCGCCGTGAATTATGTTATGCAAACCATTTTGTTTTACGTGGCTATTGGAACGCGAGTGAAGTAGACTACATAATAAATAATATTTTGGCATTCAAATACATCGCGAATACGGAAACATTTCATTTTGTGTCGAATGAGAGAAAATGAAACTGGTTTCAGTTTCGTTTTAGCCTAAATTAATTCGTTTTGGCTTGTCGTTTAGCTATAGCTTCTTATATTTTTAATTCTTGTTCTTTTCTAAATACTGGTAATTGAAAGGCTTTGTTGTGGAGTGAGGGGAACTAAAATAGCCTAGCTATGTTTACATTGTTTATTATAATGTTTGTAAACATTTCGTGTCGGCATTAGGCCTATTTCTGAATGAAATAATAAAATGCGACTTAGACGCGACTTGTTTTTTTTTTTTTCCTGTTAAAAATTATTTTTTTTATACGTGTAGCGTATTTCAACCATGCAGCAAACGTTTTTACATTTTTTGATAAATTACTAAAAAAAATAAAATAAATGACTTTTTAAACCGTTTAACTGAT
>NW_015624593.1:194621-200356 GCF_001515625.1 Sinocyclocheilus rhinocerous | reverse complement strand
ATTTCCTATTTTTAACTGTTTTAAATTCATTTTAAACCTTTTAAATAAATTTTTTAATCATTTTCAAAGTTTTTAAATTCCTTGTTTTTTTGTTGTTATTATTTTTTTATTATTATTTTCTTTTCTTTTATGTAAAGCACTTTGAATTACCGTTGTGTATGAAATGTGCTATATAAATAAACTTGCCTTGCCTTGCCTATTTTCTAGGGATGTAATGATGAACCGCGAGCCGGTTGAAAATCGATTCAAATCGGTTGAGATGCTAAACAAATCGCGATACAACTGGAGTTTATATGAATGTATCTCTTGAGGGGAACTGACTGCCTTTAGAAAAGTTTACGTGGAATTTTCTGTTCATCTTGCCTCTGATCGATGCAAATTAAAGTAGTGTTCATAAGCGCACTGCTTTGTTTACGGCGGTAACCCAGGAAACACTGTATCATTGCTGTTCATAAGCGCCACCTTCTGGCAGCGAGTGAATCTGCGTCTCGTTCAGCTCGTCTGCGGTTTCCTTCAGATGTGTTTTATGTATAGTTTCACAAAACTAAAGTCAGACCATTCTGTTTTTGCTTCAAATTTCAAAATTATACAGTCTCTAATTTAGATTAAAAACTGCTCATGCTGCACGTACGCTGCATCTTTGTTTGGAGGATGATTAAAAAGCAGTGGTTGCCTCTCATTTTAAATGGAAAGAGCACAGACAACGCCTTAGTTTGTTTATACGAAGAGATTTATTTTATTTGTGTGACTTCTTTGATTTGGGGTTTGTTTTAAAATTTCAATTTAGTTTAGTTATATTTCAATTTCACAAAGAAACGTGCAGCAATAGCTTAATAAAAGGACACCTTCTCATTTACTGAATGTCTTCAATCTCATTTTGTTAAAAAAAAAAAAAAATTGTGAGAAAAAGAATCGTTACATCCCTACTATTTTCAATACCACATCATTTCAAACCAAAACTAATCAAACACTTATTTATTTGAAGTACACACAACACAAAACAAATGTATATTTAGGGCATGAAAATGTATAGCTATAAAAAAGAAAGTATCTAGCTTTTTGTGTGTTTAACACATTACAGATTTGTTTTGCTTAAATTTTATGGCTTTAAATTTGAAAAAGTCTCATTTTATTTATAGATTACTGATTTATTTTATGTGTTAAAATTTTATGGTCGTAAAATTTAAAAAAAGTGTGCTTTTATTTATATATATATATATATATACAGTGGGTACGGAAAGTATTCAGACCCCCTTAAATTTTTCACTCTGTTATATTGCAGCCATTTGCTAAAATCATTCAAGTTAATTTTTTTTTTTTTTTTTTTTTTACAGATTACAGATTTATGTATATTATTTATTTGTTTTATTTAAAATTATGGCCGTAAAATAAAAAAAAGTGTTTATTTTTTTTGTATTTTTTACAGATTTATTTATTTAGCCATATATGGCCATAAAATTTAAAAAGCGTATTTAAAAAAAAAAAAAAAAAGATTTCAGATTTCTTTTATTTATTTGAATTTTATTGTCATAATGAATGGTCAAAAAATGCCAGCTTTATATGATGTGTTTTTAACAGATTACAGATTTCTTTTATTTAATTTTTACTGCCATAATTTGTTTAATTTTTGATTTAAGTGTCTATTTTATTTGTTTTATTTGTGGTTTTAACAGATATTATCATAAAGTCACACCAATTATAGTTAAACATTGTATGTATCCACTTAAAAAAAAAAAAACTTTACAAAAAAAAAGAAAATTTCAGAAGGCTTTTTGCCCAGTTTGTCCTAAATTTGCAAAGCTAATTTGAGTGGTTGTTATTAATACTACCCAAACAAAGTGCCAGTGTTATGTTTCCAGTGATGTGTTGAAGATTGGTCTTGTGTGTTTGCTGTGGTCAGGTGCCGTCGGGTCTGTTCATCCCCAGTATGGCCATCGGGGCGATCGCGGGGCGTATCGTGGGAATCGCTGTGGAGCAGCTGGCGTATTATCATCACGACTGGTTCCTGTTCAGAGAGTGGTGTGAGGTGGGCGCCGACTGCATCACGCCGGGACTCTATGCCATGGTGGGCGCCGCCGCCTGTCTGGGTGCGTACGCATGCATGCTTTCAGCTTTCTCTGCGGACTAGGGATGGGCGATATGGGCTTAAAAATATATCACGATAATTTCCGGTATTTGTTGCGAGAACAATAACATCCACTAAGAGACGAAAAAAATCCTGTTTCTTAAGAGAAAAGTATTATCTTTCCTATTTTTACCCTAGTCAAGTCACCTTTATGTATATATAGCACTTCTAACAGTACAGATTGTGTCAAAGCAGATTTACAGTATCAAATAGGAAAATAGTGTGTCAATAATGCAAAAGGACAATAGTACTCAATTTTCAGTTAAAGGCAGTTCATCATTGAATTCAGTTATTTTTACATCCAGCTCAGTTCAGTTTAAATATTATCTGTGCAATCAAGTTGACGATATCGCTTGATATTAAGTGTCCCCAACTAAGCAAGCCAGAGGAACCAAAACTCATTGGTGACAGAATGAGCATTACTGGGTGCACATGTAATGTAATGACTGTTTAATTCATACTGGAAGCCAGAGGGCGCCCTTGCGCAGAAACTCCACATATGCCTCGCAGAAGTAATTGCACTGACAAATGATGCTCCAGGAAATCCCTAATATGGAAGAAGGTATCCAGTTATTGCTGAATAAAACGCAGATAGAGAAATTTTAACTGAGGAAACATGAAGACAATAAACATACGATTGTGACGATATATGTGTTCTTCAAGCAATCTTGGGTATTTTCATAAGGATAAAGTATATCTATAATGCAATGCTAATCGACATAGCCTTTATCACTGTATATAATACTATAAAATAGTATGATTTGTGACTCATTCTGTGATATGAAACCACATCTGATCACAAAGTTATTTCAAACACTCGACTAATGTTATGAAGTTAATTTGGAGAAAAAGCATGTCAATAAATGACATCTTTGTTGGACAACAGGTTTGTAAACAGACTGAATCACATGCTACTGTAGTACATTTATTCAAGGCTCAGATTGTTTGTTGTTTCATTATACAGCCCTGAACAAACCGGTTCCAGAAGGAGCTCCTCGTTTAGTGATGATATACTCCTCAATTTCACGTCTGACGCTCCGCACGGTCGCACACAGAAATATATGACCCTGGAGCACAAAAGCAGTCTTAAGTCTTAAGTCTGCTTATTATTATTATTATAAGTCGCTGGGGTATATTTGTAGCAGTAGCCAACAATACATTGTATGGGTCAAAATTATTGATTTTTCTTTTATGCCAAAAATCATTAGGGTATTAAGTAAAGATCATGTTCCATGAAGATATTTTGTAAATTTCCTAACGTAAATATATCAAAACTTAATTTTTGATTAGTAACATGCATTGCTAAGAACTTAATTTGGACAACTTTAAAGGCTAATTTCTCAATATTTCGATTTTTTTTTTTTTTGCTCTCTTAGATTCCAGATTTTCTCCGAGATTTTCTTTATTCCAGGGAATCTCAATTTAAAAAAAAGATGGACCCTTATGACTGGTTTTATGGTCCAGGGTCACATATGTCAACAGCTAGGCTTTATCGTTATTATCGCGGGAAGACTTAGTAATTCTCATCTCTAGCTCCCCCGTAGTTTGCACCCTGGTCATCCCTACTGCAGACTCTAATATCGTGTGCTGTGGTGTTTGTGTAGGCGGCGTGACGCGCATGACGGTGTCTCTGGTGGTCATCGTGTTCGAGCTGACCGGCGGGCTGGAGTACATCGTTCCTCTCATGGCGGCGGTGATGACCAGCAAATGGGTCGGCGACGCTTTCGGGAGGGAGGGGATCTACGAAGCCCACATCCGTCTGAACGGATACCCCTTCCTGGACGCCAAGGAAGAGTTCACGCACACCACGCTGGCGCGGGAAGTGATGCGTCCGCGGCGTAACGACCCGCCGCTAGCCGTGCTGACGCAGGACGACATGACGCTCGCCGAGCTGCAGAACATCATCTCCCAAACCAGCTGCAACGGCTTCCCCGTCATCGTCTCCAAAGAGTCGCAGAGACTGGTGGGCTTCGCGCTGCGCAGGGATATAACCATTGCTATAGGTGAGAGAACTTTGTTTCCGTCGGCTTGATTCTCACGGCTCTTTTCTGACTACATGGAAAATTATGTTGAAGTAAATGAAGGCTGTTTTAATAACACTTTTTCAGTATTTTCTGCCAAATTGCTGTAACACAAAAATATCATGATCATTGTGAAAAGAAGTATTATAAAAGTGCTGTAATTTTATCTGTTGAAGTTGGCATGAATTTAATTTTCTAAATGCATGTTAAGTCTCTTCTGCTCACCAAGGCTGCATTTATTTGATTAAAAATCTAGATAAAATACAGTAATATTTAGAAATATTATTAGAATTTAAAATAACTGTTTTCTATGTGAATATATTTTAGAATGTAATTTATTCTTGTGATCAAAGCTGAATTTTCAGCATCATTACTCCAGTCTTCAGTGTCACATGATCTTCAGAAATCATTCTGTTATGCTGGTTTGCTGCTTAAGAAACATTTATTAATATCAATGTTGAAAACAGTTTTTTTGTGCATAAAAAAAAACATATTTTGCATATTTTTGTGCGAACCGTGAAATATTTTTAGTCAGGATTCTAATATGAACAGAAAGTTTATTTGAAATAGGAGTATTTTTTTACATTATAAATGTATTTGCTGTCACTTTTGATCAATTTAATGCATCCTTGCTGAATAAAATTATTTTATTTCAAAATTTAATTTAATTTAAAAAAGTACCGTTGTCCACATCAGTCATATCAGCCATAATAGACCACCAATACCACAAAATGTGTTAAAAAACACAATTATTGTGACCATTTTTTTACTTAATGGCCATAAAAAGTAAAGAAAAAAATCTCTTTTATTTATTTGTATTTTTAACATTTTACAGATTTATTTATTTATTTATTTTACATTTTATGGCCAATAAAAAGATAAAATAAAATAAAATAACTATTAAAGATGTACTGACCCCAAACTTTTGAATAGGAGTCTTTATGTAAAGGTGTAATTTAAAATGTAAAAAATAATCTCTCTTTGTCCCATCATAATACACATTTTAAATAAGAATTGCTATGAAAATAATTGAAAATAATCTTTATTTTTGCGAAATACGTTTTTTTTTCTCTTCTATATATGGTGTAAAATGTCACCCGGAGATATTTTCACGAAATTCACCCATTATAATTTATCATCTTGCTGTAGAGAAACACATCAGAGTTTCTCTGTCCACAAATGGACTGCTAAAACGACTGAAAGATGTTCTTTTGTTTCTCGTCTCTTCAGAAAACGCCCGACGTAAGCAGGAGGGAATAATGCTGAACTCGCGGGTGTATTTTACCCAGCATGCCCCGACCCTCCCGGCCGACAGCCCGCGGCCGCTGAAACTGCGCAGCATCCTGGACATGAGCCCCTTCACCGTCACCGACCACACGCCCATGGAGATCGTGGTGGACATCTTCCGCAAGCTCGGCCTGCGCCAGTGCCTCGTGACGCACAACGGGTGAGTGTCCGCCGGGACGCCTCGATTCCCTCTCCCTCTTCTGTGCTGTGTGTTTGAACTAACGAACGTCCCGTCAGCAGACGCACACACACTCACACAGACACACACACACACACTCACTCACACACACTCACTCACACAC
>NW_015624593.1:193654-194034 GCF_001515625.1 Sinocyclocheilus rhinocerous | reverse complement strand
ACACACTCTCTCTCACACACACACACACACACACACACGTTTGTTTTTGTGAATTGTGGGGACATTCCATAGGCGTAATGGTTTTTATACTGTACAAACTGTATGTGCTATTGCCCTACACCTTACCCTACCCCTTACAGAAAACTTTCTGCATTTTTCTCAAAAAAACTCACTCTGTATGATTTATAAGTGTTTTGAAAAATGGGGTCATGGGGTAATGTCCTCATAAGTCACCTTTTCCTTGTAATACCAATGTCATACCCATGTCATTATACAAATTTGTGTCCTCATATGTCACAAAAACGTGCACAAACTCTCTCTCTCACACACACCCCCACACACACAGACACACACTCTCTCTCTCTCTCACACACACACAC
>NW_015624593.1:186599-193150 GCF_001515625.1 Sinocyclocheilus rhinocerous | reverse complement strand
CACACACAAACACACACACACACACACAGCCTTCACCGGACCCAATCGAGCCGACGATACTGAACATTCACAGTGAGTTTACTCGGGATGCGGAAATGTTTAAAGCTTTTATTTGTACATTTAAGTTCACTAAAAGCGTGCCTTTAAATTAGATTCACAATCTCACATTGTCTTGCAACTTGTAAGCATAAACAATTACAGTTAAGTTAATCTTCAGTTAAAATTTTGGAATAATTACTTTTTTTCTAAATAAGTCTCTTAGGTTCACCAAGATTGGAGTAATAAATGGCTTCTGAAAAATTCAGCTTTGCATCACAGGAATAAATAACATTTTAATATATATATTCAAATATAAAAGTTATTTTAAATTGCATTAAGATTTCACAGTATTACTGCTTTTACTGTATTTTTGATCAAACAAAAAAAACAGCCTTGTGAGCAAAAGAGACTTCTTTCAAAAGCAATAAAAAAAATATTTTGGACAGTATCGTATTTTACGTGAAGTATCAAATCTATGATTACGCAATTGTTGCCATCATTCAAAAATGGCCAAAGTTTGAATTTTTTTTTATTATTATAATTTTATTTATTTTTTTACAAAAAGCTAAATATAGTTTATATTTATGCATTTACTAGATGCTTTTTTTTTTTAATCCAAAGCAACTTATTTAATCAGAAGTTCAATTTTAGTTAAATGTAGTTTAATGTAGATACATTTTGTTTATTACTGTTTTAATGATTTAGCCCAGCTAATTAAAGGCTTTTTATTTTTACTACCTTTAAAGTGTAGTGCCTTGGAATATTTCATCTTTATTACAATTTAATGTTGTAGTTTTGTCCTTTTGCTTTAAACAGGGAATTTTAAAGCGCCCTGCCTTGTGTAGCACATTCAAAAACGTGAATAAAAACCGACAATCTTGGCTTTAATGCATGCTAAAAAATTCTTCAGACAAGTTATTTACAATCCTTACAGTAAGAAAGAGCAAACAAATGAGGTATAAGCCTGATCAAATTAGCATGATGTGTTTATATACGCTGTGGCTGCAGCTAGAGGGAGTTTTAAAGGAGACAAATAAAGCAGTTACTGTTCACACCAACAACAACAACAACCAAAAACCAACAAATAGCAGGGAAAATGTCTTCTAGCAAGATATAAAACCGGATCATTCAAAAGCTTTTGCAACTAAGAACACATAAAAATAATCATTTTACTTGATTTAATACAAAATACAATCCGGCCAATAACGTACTTTTTTTTACCGAAACAGAGAGTGGGAAATTTAATTAATACTTAATATTAATCAAATTTAAGATGTACATTTAACAAGTAAATTTAAAAAATGCACAATATATAAACACTTTCAGGTCCCAAATGTCAGTCTGCTTAATTGCTTAATTTTGTCTCACATTTATTTTATTATTATATTATTGACAATTATTATACGTTTTATCATTAAAGAAAATGAAGCCTGTTTTAGGAACATTTTTTTGCATTTCAACATAATTTTTTATTACAATTAAGCCCATTTTCTAGCTAAAATTCTGATTAGTGCAACATATAGATGTCTTGCGGTCATTACTGCAATTTAAAAAGTAACATTAATTTTATAAATGCATGTTGTACTAATCGTGAACAATTCATCCATGCAGACACTACCATTCAAAAGTCTGTGGTTTGTTTGTTTTGTTCTTTTTGAAACTCTCTTTTTGCTCACCAAGGCTGCATTTATTTGATCAAAAATACATGAAAAAAACATCAAATTTGAAATATTATTACAATTTAAGATAACCGTTTTCTATTTAAATATATACTTTAAAATGTAATTTATTCCTGTGATTAAAAGCTGAATTTTCAACAGCCATTAATTACTCCAGTTCTTAGAAAATGAAATTAAAGTTTATTTAACATGCAATTAATTAATTGATCGAATTTATTTAATAATCAACACTTAAAACAAAGTTGCATATAAGCATTTAAATTCAAATAAACTTTTTAATGATATAATTATTTTTCTAAAAATATGAAAATTTAAATGGAGGCTGTAATAAAAACTTGACATATTTATTCAAACATAGATTTTAATTTAATTAAACTTTGGACTTTGGATTGCAAAAAGAGACACTGACTGAGCCTAGACCTTATTCTGAGTTACAGATAACAGTATCTTCTCCAGAGAAAAACTAATAATGTGACTGCAGAAGCGATTGAGTAGTTTTTATTCCTGTGTGTTAAAGTCGCTCTCCAGACTCCGGATTTAATCATAGAATCATTTTTGTTTCACACACACACACACACACACACACACACACACACACACACTCACACGGTGGTGGCTGATATTTACAATTTGATTTCTGTTCTGTTCAGTTCATTTGTTTAATTGCAACTCAACACCTGATTATTTTGATGATCTCCGTAAACTTCTGTTCATATTGCTTCTGTTGTCTTGTTACTCTTATGTTGTTTTGATTTCTATTTGTTTGTACTTGAGTTGTCGGTGTAATTTTTGTTGCTAAGTGATGGTCGTCACGGTGTGTGTTGCAGGATTGTATTGGGCATCATCACAAAGAAGAATATTTTAGAACATCTGGAAGAGCTCAAGCTGCACGTGGAGCCCTTGGTGATTAGCCCCTCCCACTCTGCCTGTTAGACTCCGCCTCTTAGGAGGGACGCATGAAACTTGAGTGAGAAAAAAAAAAAGAGTTCTGGAGGATGGTTGCCCTAAAAGACCAAAGTTGCAATTTCAGCTAGTTAGAGATGAATAAAATATACAAGTTGTAGCATTTAAATTAATTGGATACATTTATTCTCATTTCTATTCACTGATGTCTGCAAGAGTTTTAATACCACCTAACTCTGAAATTGATCTTTTGAAATTAAATGCAAAAATTTATTGTGAGACAAAACTTATATAGCAGTTCTTTCAAGGTGGTGGAACTGTCCTGTATGTGGGGTCCAAACACTAAATAACGTGCACCAATTTGTGGCCAGTAACGCGTATTAAAGGAGTATTTCACCCAAGAATAAAAATTTGATGAAAAATTATTCACCCTCAGGCCATCCAAGATGTTTGTTTTATCAGAACAGATTTGGAGAAATGTAGCATTACGTCACTTGTTCACTAATGAATCCTCTGCAGTGAATGGGTGCCGTCAGAATGAGAGTCCAAACAGCTGATAAAAACATCACAGTAATCCACAAGTAATCCACACCACTCCAGTCCATCAGTTAATGTCTTGTGAAGCCAAAAGATACATGTTTGTAGGAAACAAATCCATCATTAAGGTGTTTTAGCTTCAAACCCTTGCTTCTGGCCAAAATACGTGTCCGTAATCCATAATATTGTTTCCAGCTTTCAGATGATGTATAAATCTCAATTTCACAAAATTGACCCTAATGACTGGTTTTGTGCTCCAGGGTCACACATTTGTTTAGAACAGTTTTGGACTGTGTTTGTTTGTAAATGATGCTTGATCTGTGCATATTTCTCTCCTGATTCAGACGAGACAAGGTTTTTTTTTTTTTGTTTTTTTTTACTGGAGAAAGTGTTACTATGGATTATGGACTTGCGTATTTTAGCTGGAAGCAATGGTTTAATTAAAATCGAAAATGTCTTAATTTTGGATTTGTTTCTTACAAACACACAGCTTTTCACTTCACAAGATGTTAATTGTTGAACTGGAGTGGTGTGGATTACTTGTGGATCATTGTATTGTTTTTATCAGCAGTTTGGACTCTCATTCTGACGGCACCCATTCACTGCAGAGCATCCATTGCTGAGCAAGTGATGTAATGCTAAATTTCCCCATATCCGTTCTGATGAAGAAACAAACTCATCTACATCTACAGCAAATTTTCAGTTTTGGGTGAACTGTTCCTTTAAGAAAGTTCATTTTGACGTCATCGTTTATAAACAACACTGACATTAGCGAAGCCAGCATGAGACTATATAGTATGAAGTTAAAAGCATTTTGGACCCTGCTTCCCGGACTTTATTCCTCTGCAGACATCATGTTTCTTGTAAGATTTGCTTTCACTCAGATTGTTGCTCCTGTCCTCGGCCATCCCTGCAGGGTAGTCTAGTCTGTCACATTAGCCGCGGTGTCTTTGAAATGCACCTTTATGTAGCCCTTCCCTTTCAGTTCTGCATTGTGCACGTGTACTCACAAAGCACATCTAATACACATGCCGTGATGTCCTTCATCTGAATTTGATTTCTTTGTTTGTTTTCCTTTTGTTTGTTGCTAAATTCCTCTCGGGGGTGCCTGGTCTGCGTCCGCTGGGCTACAGATCGATGACATCTGACCCCTCGCGCAGCTCCGCCCTTAAACGATTGGCGAGTAACTGTCATGTGTAGCGGACTGTTTTCTCATTCACCAACATATCTATTCATCTCTGTAGTCATAGTAGCTGTTACTAGGATGCTGTGCTGTTACCATGACGATTTGGTGTGACTCTAGAATCCTAGCACTTGTAGTCAGCAGTTCCTTAAGTCCCACACCTTGTCCTCTTTCAGTTGTCTGACGTTCAACCTGTTCACTTTCTTCCTGTCGCAAACATCTTGCAGGCATTTCACGAACATTTCACAAAGGTTTGACAATCATTTCACGAGCGTTTCATGCCTCTGATTTGGATGGACTCTCGCAATCCCAGCTCTCGTCAAAATTGTCACACCTTTTTTTTTTCTGTGATACAAACTGTCATCAAGCTTAAATCAAAAGCAAAATCAAGAGCATCTTTAAAGTTAACTTGCACTTTAATTCAAAATTTGATCATGAGAAATTAGTGTTTGGGTAGAGATACTGTATCTAGAATAAAGTGTTTGGGGTAAAGCGTTACATAATCACATTGTTTTAGAAGTAACGTGCTGCTAGTCACGTAAAGTACTGCGTTACTTTTTTGAAAACACTCTATAATGCTATAATAAAGTTACTTTTTTGCACTTATACACAAATAAATAAAAGAACAAAGTAAAAGTAACAATGTGGTGTAATCAATCAAATTTTAAAAAATGTAATACTTTAAGAATATTCTAACGCTACTATAATACAGTAATGCCGGTACATTACACATAACACTTGTCTGTTAAACACCTATATTTAAAAATGTTGTGAAAGGAAATTCGTTTTTGGGCACAGACACTATCCATTTAGAAAAACGGTAAATTGTTACAAATAACGCGTCACATAATCACATTAATTTAGAAGTAATGCCACTAGTTACGCAAAGTATTGCATTAGCTTGTGAATTATAGTGTGAATTCAAAATAGTACTTTTATACACTTAACTACTTAACATACAAAACTAGGAGAAAGTTACGATGTAGTGTAACTAGTTGCTTTTTTAAAATAAAGTAACACCTACTGTAATGCACATAATGCAATTGTTGTAGAAGTAGCCTTCTGCTAGTTACGAAAATTGTTGCATTACTATTTTGAATTCACACTAAAATGCACAAGTTGCTTCTATACATGCACAAAAATGTACAGTGTGGAGTAACTTCTTGTAACTAATTTCATTTTTTTGCCATAATGTAGCACCTACTGTTTGGCAGTAATGTCCGTACATTGCACATGACATTTTGTTGAACACCTAGCTATATTTTGAAAGTTCATCGAGAAAAATTTGCATTTAGGTACAGATACCTTATTCACTTAGAAAAATACTGTTACAGGTAAAATGTGACAAGTTACATAATCACACTGTTATTAAAGTAACATGCTGCTAGTTACTCAAATTATCGCATTACTTATTTAATTAACACTTTAATGGCCAAGTTACTTTTGTACAAGTAATTAACGCACAAAAGTAGTGGAAAATTAAGACTGGTTTAATGATTTTTTATTTTTTTTTTAAATAAAGTAATGCTTTTGTAGGAGTAGTGTAACAACTACTGTAATGCAGGGACATTGCAAGACACTTTGCATTTGCATGTCTTTGCTGCAAATGAGTGATCGGACTATTTTTTTTAAAATGGCACTATTTTTGGGAGTGGAGTAATGTAACGCTCACTGCACTTTTTTTAAAGAAGTAATGCACTAGCACTTTTTCAAGTAACGTTCCCCAACACTGTAAACAAACGAAATGCACAACTTCTATGCAGTACATCCTTTGAAATATGCTCTTGAATTTGTGTTGGAAAAACAATTCACTTTCTCGTTCTCCAAGGCCAGAGTGTGTGGATGAGATGGAGGCGTTCACTCACTCTTTCACTTCTGTTTCGCAAAACACTTGCTTCTCACTGTGTAGGTGCTGCCGGCTCATAGAAATAACGTAGTGTTTCCTGCCCTGAGTAACACAGCATAATCTCCCACACTCTCTGCCCTCCTTCAAAACCAGAGACTGTCAGCTGTCCGTTGCCAAGACTGAAGTATGGAGTCATCAAAATTGGAGCAAAGATTTGATTCCGAGTCAAAACGAGAATAGACTAGGGATATGCCGGTATCAAATTTTCATGTTGCGATTAATTGCTAATGCTTTTATCACGGTATACGGTATTATCACGGTATTGAAATTTAGTTTTAAAAAACAGGTTTAATAAAATTTTTCT
>NW_015624593.1:174791-186395 GCF_001515625.1 Sinocyclocheilus rhinocerous | reverse complement strand
ATTATTATTATTATTATTATTATTATTTCTGCAGTTTAGCGCCATCTGCTGTCAGAGAGTGAAAGTGCGCTTTCATCCAGAGCGTCTCTCGCATGTTCCGCCATGTGCTTCACGTCTGCGCTTGTTTACATCAGAGTGCGCATGCGTCTATCACGCAGCATACGGCGGTGTTGTGCATTTTGACCAGTTGATGGGAAAAGTATTCTTAAAATGCATTCAAAATTCGGAATAATTTGTAATATATAATTATTCACGGTATTTAGAAGTGCCCACGATAACAATATTGTGCATATTCATTACCGTGATATATCGCATTACCGAATACCGGCACAAGTCTAGAATAGAGTTATACAAAATGCATTTCGTTGGGACTTCCTTGCAAAACTTGGCAACAGAAGATGTCAGTGCTCTGCAAACATGTCAAAAATGCACTAGTAAATTTCTCTACCTCTTTCTGTCTCTCTTTTTATAGGCGCCTCCTTGGTATTATTACAAAAAAAGATATCCTCCGTCATATGGCCCAGATGGCAAACCAAGACCCCGAGTCCATAATGTTCAACTAGCATCCCCCTCTTCCCGCTACGAGGAAGATGAGAGTGAAGAGGAGGTCCGTTTACTGGACAACTCATCCCTCTGACCACACGCCCCTACGGTACCCTGAACCGCCCAAGTATATAAAAAACACTACGCCAGACGGGACCCCGTCCTCTGGATACTTGCACAAGACTCCAAAACGAGTCTTTCGAGGCAGAGCCTGGCTGCTTGAAAAACTTTTGGGAGAAGCTCGAGTCTTGGACGCCCCAAGTGGAGGAACTTTCTCCAAACGCTAACACGCTAAACTAACTCTCACACGCGCATGCAAAAACACCCACGACACCTCACGGGACCTGCTTGATTGACCTCTTAGCCTCCTGCCTGAGAAAATGCGTCCTAAAGAGGTGAAAGGTCAAGATGAACCGCTGGAAACAAGGCGAGGAGGGACCTTTCGCCGCAGACCGCCATGACCCTCACTGCCCCTCCCGAAATGGACTCTTTAGCTTTGTTTACTTGTAGTGTGTGTGAGAGATACAAGAAAGACGGTGAACGAGATCGTGTTTGAACGCGCCCCAACATTCCAGTTGGGATCTGATGCAGTGAAGCCGAAGAAACGTCGAAAAGTGTCCCGTACGTAATGGATACGTTGCCCATGCAAGTGATTTTTGCGAGCGATCCGTGAAGATCAAGTATTCAGCATTGCGAAAAGATCAAGCATACAAGCGTGGGTTTTGTGATACCTAGCGAAAGGATGTTGGGAGGAGAACAGGGTGTACATCGTCTTAATTAATCATCTTTAATCTCAACACTACGACGGCCAGTCTAAACCGCAGTGGGATTGTGGGTAACGAGCCAAACGAGTCTGTCTGGCAGGTCTCTGAGTGCCCACACTTTATGAAGTTTTGTGCTTTTCGTTACTGGGGATGAAAAACCAAGACGCTTTTCTTTTACAGCTGCTATCTTGGCTATTATATTTAAATGTACTAAGCAACTCCTAATAGTTTGAAAATCAAAAAATGTGACTTGACCAACTTTTTTTAACTTTGCAAACAAGCATTAATGTTCAAACTGGTGAATGTTGGCTCCAGTGCAGTTTAAATTTCCCATTCTCTTGTATGCTCACATTTCATCTCACGTGATTTAACCGTGTCTACTGCTGTTCATCCTCGTCTGATTAATCAAATGTTTGATTGCCCTGAAATCTTACATTAAACATCTCAAATTGTTTATCCGCATCTGACGGCTATCTAAGAACAGGCTCTAAATGATAAATCCCACGAAGAAATGCCCAGGTCATATTTCATCCCAAAATAAAATATGTATTTTGTGTAATGAAAATGAAGCCCATTTTGAACCCTAACCCATTTTAAATTTCAAATGATGCATATTTTACCCCCGAATAGTTATTTTGAGAAATTTTATGTGAAAAAATATTGTTCCCAGTACTGAACCATCAAGCCAAATTGTCATGAAAACCATGTCAAAATGCATGTAAAAATCTTGGTCCTAAAACCAAGCTTCATTATGCTAAATATTATTTCCTTTTAATACAAGGCTGAAATATGACCCAGACATTTTTTATGACACTAAACAACTACATGTAAATACAGGCTAACAACTAAACTGTTTTTGGAGATGCCAGATGATTCAGATTCAGGCACGACTGCACCGTTTCGTATTGGCACTGAAAAAGCGATGATGAAATATGACTGTTAGAGATCGTTAGAATGGAAACTCTAGTTCATTTGTGCTTGCTCCTGTTGCCCCTTCATTTTTTTTCCCCCTGAGAAATACATGGCACAGTTTTGTGTAAATTTGACACTTGTGGTAACCATTGCTGTATGTTAAACTGCATATACTAACCTACCAGTTGCACTACCATCTGTTTTTTCTTAAATTTAATTTTGAATTACATATTCGCATGGTCATTTCTTTTCCAAAAGAAGGCCGAGGTGTTGTCTTTTAACTGATTGGTGAAATTCTGTCCTTTTCCTTTGTTTCCATGGTGATTACCACCCCCATTTTTTTTTTGTTATACTAGTGCTAGAGTTGTACAATATGGAGAATTTTATGTATGATTGATTTGATTGTACATTAAAAAAAACACAAATATGTAAAGATTAAATTGTTTTAAATGAAGTGTAGATCCTGTGTTTGCACTGTCTTGCTCTCTCAGACTGTGAACCGTGATGACCGTAAATCAACAGCTTCAATGTTCATTAAATGACATGTCACAGGAAGTTCAATTTGCTGCTGTAATGTTTTTACATGAGTGAAGAGTTTGTCCGGATGCAGACAGGGAGAGTTTCGGAAACCTGTTCGAAAGGGTCAGTTTGGTGACGACAGTGGCGAAGAAATTACTTCACCAGCAGAGAAGGCTTTGCTGGCCCTGACGGCCCACCACTGCTTAAAAGGTAATGTTTAAAAGTTGTTCTTGTTCTGCTTTCTGGACGAATGTGTGCACTCAAGTGTTTTTGGAGGAGAAAAAAAAAACTAGTATTTTTACAGCTGTTATTAGTAGTAAACATACTAGCAGTATATTAAGGCAAGACACCACAGGTGACTATGGTAAAAATAAAAAATTATAGATATCACCATATTTCCCCAGTTGAGTGATAACATTAAAAATAGTTTAGGAAAAAAAATAAGATTAATAAATATTGTATTGCAAGTTTTCTGAAATGCTATTAAATTTGCAATACATTTCCAGAAAAGAAAGCCGAACACTGAACAAATCCTCTTTTTTTTGTAACGTATTTAGAGTTAAAAGTCTTTGCAGAGGGGATTTTAGATATTTTATTTTTGTCACTTCATAAATCAGAAAGAACTGTTAGAAAATATTTGCAGCATTTTTTTTTTTTTTTTTTTAAGAAATTAAAATGTGTATGAAATCAGGCAAATGATAAATAAACAAACCCCTCTGTAAAAACCTTCCGAATATAGATATGAATAAAACTGATAAGTCTGTAAGTTCTGCTGAGGTGGAGAAATTATTATAATTGAAATCTAGACTGATAAAGTGCTTAAAAATTGAGCAAACTGTTATAAGCAGCCAAATAGCATGAAAAGACTGTTTTCGCCTGTAGTGTCTTGAAATAAAAAGCATAAACATGCCTATGTTATAGCGATAGATAAACATTACTAGTAGACCTGGTTTAAAAAAAAATACTACACTACTTCATTTCCTTGTTTGGGGCAACTATATGGTCTCTAAACTGTATAGGTTTTCTGATTGGAAATAAAAAAGTATTAAAGACAATACTTCAATGACAGCTAATTTCACACGGTGTAATGTGAGCTGAAAGCCAGATTCCCACAATCTTCTCTAAATGTGTGATTTATGAATTTGTGCAGCAGTGAGAGGTTGTACTACACTGGGAGCAAGCGTATGGTTTCTCAGTGTGGTTGCACAGGTCATTGGCGTCAGCGTCAGACTTTCCTGCCTGAGGACAGACTGTCTAGATTCACACACACACACATCAATATTTGTATACTGTGAGACGAGCTGCCCAAAGGCTCAGAAGGGGGGAAGCCTTGTATGAAGAGAGATGAAGAAAATCAATTTAAAACTGATTTCTCTTCTGCTTGATTGCTGTGTAATTTTAGTTTTTAGTTCTAAATCAAATTAATATGGATCTCTGATTCTTGTCTTGAGACTAATTTTATGACTTTAAAGGGGTCATATGATGCGATTTCAAGTTTTCCTTTCTCTTTGGAGTGCTACAAGCTCTTGGTGCATAAAGAAGATCTGTAAAGTTGCAAAGACTAAAGGTTTTTTTTAACCTTAAACCGCATAAACACATTTCATTACACCAAATACACAAAATAATGTTCTTTTTAGCAACATCATATGACCCCTTTAACTACTTGATGTCAAATTGAATGGTAAATGTTCACCTTTTTTAGCCTTTTAATGGATTAAATTGTAAGCATTAAATGGTTTATGCGTCTTTACTTACATTTGGTGTCTGTTTTCTAGGAAATGCAAACTGCTCATTTTCATAAGCCAAAAGCCACCACTGTTAAGTGAAAGCTATTAAAGCATATTCATATTTATTTGTAAGCTATAATGTAATTCATAAATAATTTGAAAGATGCTTTACAGTATACAGAGATTTGAATTGTTACACATGTATTTTACAAAACAATACAACTTCCCAGTATTCATTTTAAATGTATCTGTAGTAATCAACTTTTTTCTGTTTGGATGTGAAGTTTCAAGCGGTACGTGAGTATCATTTTGTCACCGTCTGGCAGCCCAAAGGGACTTTTCCAGTGTGGATTTGTGGCTGTTCCCAGAGGAAACCTCACATTTAAAGGCCTCTCATTTACATGGGTTTTCAGAAGAGCTTTCAGCCTCTTCATCTGCAAATGTTTTGCTCTCTGAACATGTAAATGGATCATCGCAGTGTTCGTGCAGGTGGAGCTGCAGATGCTCTGGATGGGGGTACTGTGCAAGCTCTGTTTTTTTATAGTCCATAAACATCAGAATGTGTTTTAAGGTGGCCCTTTTTTTTATTTATTTTTTTACAGCAAATGGTTATTTAAAGGGGTCATATGATGCTGCTAAAAAGAACAGTAAGTTGATGTATTTCCTCAGCGACCAGCACGGATCAGCTCCAGGTATGACGAAGCGGATATCGTCCTCTTTTGGAAGGCCAAACAAAGTAGTTTAGCTTTCACAACAAAGCACACAGTGTCTCCACGACGGCTGCGGCAACAACAATACTACAGCGAGAATAAAAGTTACGCCTTCTTTCTTTGCGTGAACATTTGGGTGACGTTATGCAAATCTTCCCACATCGTGACATAGGTATGTGGGGCATGTTAGAACGAGCCGTTTTAGGTAGGCGTGGTTGACTCTTAACTTTTATAAAGAATATCTCTTTGGATTTGAGACTTTAGTCTTTGCAACTTTACAGATCTTCTTTATGCACCAAGAGCTTGTAACACTCCAAAGAGAAAGGAAAAATTTAAATCGCATCATATGACCTCTTTAAGTCTTTACCACATTCAGATAAGGTCTGTAATATCTGGAGAAAGCATGTGTTAGCATTTGCTCATAGACAGCCACAGTCTGTCTCCTTTGTTTGTTTGTTTTGGTCATTTCTTGTAAAAGAGGTTTGGTAACGTGACGTCAATGTTTGATTTGGTTGCACATAGACACTGCTCCCATACTACAGGCAAGTGTGTGGTTTTAAGTGTAAAGTGTTAATTCCTTTCCTCAATTTTCAATCTAAAAGGTTCTTTTAAAATCTCCTTTAAAACGTCTACAGTTTTTTTTCTCATGAGTCACATCAAAACTCCTACCTTACTGAAAGTATGAGTATATCTCTCCTGTAGACGTTTATGGCTCCTGAGGCTTTATCATGAAGACTTGAATAGGAAAAATAACCACTTACCTCTAACCACTGATCTGCTCGATGAGCGACTAACAAAACAAAACTAACAAGATATAGCAATATAAGATCAACTTCTGCCCTACATTTTTTTTTTTCATTGATTTTCTACATTTCGTAATTATCCTGAGACCGTAATTAGCTGTTGTGAATCCAAAATATGTCACTTACACAGTTTTCTACGATTTCGCAATTAGCCTGAGTCAGTACTTTGCCGACTCAAGTAAAACTGGAACGCAGCTCTCCGTTCGTTCTAACGATTGAAACAATATAATGGTATTACTCGTATTATTTTAATAAAAATCATAAATATAATCTGATAGAACTGCGTCGCCTCAGAAATGCGCGCCATCCGTCAGTTTATGCGCACGCGCTGCTGGGGCCAACGTTAACGGCATTTTTACGTAAGGTTAACGTAAGGTTGATATTTACAGGTCATTCTACAGAAACCTCCACTTTTGGTATGGCAAGATGTCTTAATGTATTTCTTTTTTTAACATTTAAACTTAGACCACATTATTAGATTACCTTTTGACTTTATGAATACATATAAATGACAGCTTAATGATTTCTTAAAAATCTTTTTTGTGCATTTACTTAAAGACCACACATGTACCATTTTTTTGTCACTGGTGTTACCTTCTTTGCCAATTTCTCGTTTTTTTTCAGCACATGTAGTCAGAGTTACAGAATAATAATAATAATGCAACAAATAAGGAGATTATGTTTTATTTATTTTAATCAGGTTTGTTAAAAGTGTGATTGAATGATGTTAGTTAATTTGCGCAACCATGTATTTGTTATAACAATGAAAATATTTGAGAAACAAAACCTGTTATAAACAAGTAATGATGCAATCCTTTAAATCTTAACTCTTGAGAATTCAATGGATGTAAAATTATCATGCCACATGTGACACATTTAATTTAATGTGACAGAAAAAAACACGGTAACACCAGTGACATAAGATCATACCAAAGATCCTTATTCTTCAACTATAGTTATTAGATGAGACTAAATTGTTACATTTGGCATTTAGTGAAAGCAGTTAGTAAAAAAAACATAAACTGATCTTCACTGGTGTTAGGAAGGTGACACCAGTGAGCATTATAATGAAAAATGCATTTTACACAATGTCTGCTGCAAGGTATCAAACCACATGTTGTCAATCATGGTATACTCACTAAATTAAGTAGTTTAATCCATTTGTATTCTAGTTTTTTTTTTTTTTTACAATTCCCTAACAATAAAGTAGGTCATACCAGTGACTTCAACTCAAAGCTTCATATGAAATCATGAAATAAATGAGAAAATTTCTGATAACTGAAAAGAGACAGTGGACTGATGGTGCGTTCAAGTCATGTCGGATAGATCGTATTTACGAGTTGAACGCACATGAACGCCACCACAAAGTCGTTATTACGAGTGGGAAACTCGAAGATTTCTTTAAGCCCCGAGTTTCCGAGTTGGGGGTGTGTCAATGAGAAACATGGCGGAATCGATGGATGCAACGTCTGTAGTTGACCGTAAATTTGTGTTTAAATTGATAGTTTTACGTTTTTATGCGATGCAGATTAAAGTGGCTTCATAAATTACTTTTTCAAAATATTAAAAACGCAAAACACACCTGCTGCGAATTCTTTGCTCTTCATTTTCTATAAGCGGAGTCAACAGACCCTGTTGTATTTTCTTGTAATTTATTAAAAGAAGGTACACCGCCATCTTGTGCCGACTAAACTGACTTGACGATTTGTCAACTCGTAAGTAGGAACGTCCCAGGAGGACTTGAACGCAGCATTAGCATGGGCCCTTTTTTCATAGATCTTCAGGAAATAGGAGGAAGGAAGTCAAATGATGTCATCAGTGAGATTTTTATTTCAAAATAAATGATTTTTGTTTTTTTAATGTCATTTACGTCATATGTTTGATAGTTATGAATACATTATTGTATTTTAAATGGTAGAAAATCCTGTTTTGGACCTCAAAATAAAGCACTTTGCCTCTGTACATGGCTGTGGGGACGAGCAGTTTTGTGGAATTCGTTATAATTCATTAAAAACATTACCACATCGATGGCTCAAGGTGGTGTACTTGTTCAAATAACACATTGTTCCATTTTATATATATATATAGTTACACTTTACAATAAGGTTCATTAGTTAACATTAGTTAACTACTTTAGTTAACATGAACGAAGAATGAACAACACTTCTACAGCATTTATTAATCTTAGTTCATGTTCATTTCAACATTTACTAATGCATTATTAAAATCAAAAGTTGTGCTTGTTAACATTAGTTAATGCGCTGTGAATGAACATGAACTAACAGAGAACAACTGTATTAACATTAACAAAGATTAATAAATACTGTAATAAATGTATTGTTCATTGTTTTTTAAATGTTAGTTAACACATGAACGAACATTAACTAATGGAACCTTATTGTAAAGTGTTACCATATATATATATATATATATATATAAATAAATAAAAGGGCTTGTAACACTCTAAAGAGAAAGGAAAAAATGAAATCGCATCATATGACCCCTTTAAACATTATTACCGTGGCTCCGTTATAAAGAACTCTCTGTTGGATCCTCAAAAAGACAAGTTCAAATTAAACAAAAACACTCGAAAGAAAGAAACCTAGCTGTGCGTCTGAAATCAAAAGTAATATTTACTAGTAAAGTAATAATACTATCATTAATTACAGTAACAGTATGAAGACTCCAGTGGAAACTCGACGGAATAAAATGCCTCGTAATCTCAAACTGAAATTTCTACAATGCTATTCAAAGTGTTGATGCCGTGTTTACCTGACTCGGATGATAAATAACACATAGCAGACAGGATCACACAAACAAACGTTTAGTCTCGCCGAGTCCAGCATTGAAGACAGATCCACATGCATTCTTCATGCATTATAAGAGGGAGCGAGATCTTAGAAATTACTCTGCACATCACTTCTGAAATATTTTCAAAGATGTGGGATTTCTATGGAATGAAAAACGCACTTCAGCCTCAAAACGGTGTAATTTCAGCCAAATGTATTAATCAGTCGTACGTTCGCTTTCATTCGTGAAATGGATAATCCGTAACTAAATCCAACCTAACTATATGTCTGATGATTAAGACGTGAGATGTGAGCTTTGTATCCCTCAAGAGCCCTAGTTTATGGAAACTATGAAAAAAAATAAATCATGGGCAAACCTGGATTTTCTAAATAAATAAATAAATAGAGAACTTCGCCCAAAATACATTCAGCGTGAGTATACATTGTCATGAGAAATATAACTTACACAGGTCAATCTCACAAAGAAATGACAAAGGCTATATTTTACCCCAAAATTCAAAAAAGAAAAAATTGCATAAATAAAATGAACCATTTTAAGACTATTAATAATTTTTGGGGATTGTGATATTATCATTTTAGGCAAATTTAGCCTTTAAAATCACATTACTGTCATGCAAAATAATAATAAAATAAAAAAATTAATGTAAATACACAGTAATGCGAATTTGTACTTTTTTTTTTTTTATATATAATTGCAAAAGTACTAACAATTATTCTGTTCAGTTTTAATTGATATCAACCTAAATTCAATTCCGCCGTCACAAATACAACCCAAGATGTATAACTGAATGAATATGGAGCATTTAAAATTAAAAAAATATATATTTTTGAAATTTTACTGTAATGAGAACATTTTATGAATTACAATAGCTTCTAAAGATGGAGGGTTAACTTCATTAAAATATCACAACGCATTGCAGAAACTATGGAAAATGGGCTTTATTTTCTTTAGGCAAAATACAATTCCTCTTTTGTTCTCCCCAAGGTAAAATATGACCCAGAAATATGAGTTTTGCGAGATTCACCCAAACACAAATGCATCTATTCTTCATCTTTCCTAAGATGACTAATAGAAAGCAACTTCTGAGAAGAAACACAAATCTTGACCTTTTCGTTCCCCAAGAAAATGCATAGCGAGGTCATTAATCTTCGTTGAGGATATTACACATGGCTTTCATAAATGACTTGGGTTTTCTGTGCAGCACCACCTACTTGTACAGACTCCTCCTTGTTTTCCTTCTCCTCAGACTCCGCCTCCAGAGGCAGCTGAGCCAATGGGGATGGAGAGGAGACTATTTTGGAAAGAGGCGGAGCTTCCTCGTTACAGCATCCTGCTGCAGCTAACGGCGGATGAATCGAAACCTGAATGGCCATGTGCTGAGGCTGCTCGTGAAGCGACGCGTCGTCCGAGTCCAGGGCGGGAGAATCGCTGCGCTCCCTCTCTCTCTCCCTCGCCCGCTCTCTTTCGCGCAAGATAGTGAAAACATCATCGGAAGTGCCAGCAGCCGCCCCACCGTGATTCTCAGGTGCTTGTCGGACAAAAGTGTGTCTCATTTCCTCTACGCCGACGACCTCGAGGATCTCCTCCATGAAGGTGCGGCAGTTCATGATCAGCGGTGGGAGCGGTATGCTACGCGCTAGCTCCTCGATGTAGCGCGCAAACTCCATGGTCTTGAACTGTGTGACCTTCGCCAGCTCCAGCGTTTTTGCCGAGGTAATGATAGGAATACGCTTCGCGATCTCAAAGGCCTTTTGGAGCTTTTCCGCGCCTTCCGTGCGGAAGAAGTCGTTGATGGCCTTCTCGGTTTTCTTCAGATGGCTGCTCATCATGCAAAGGCGAGTGATGTTCAGAATCATGATGATGGTAAACGTCACCAGACACACCACCATGTAGTACACACCCATATCTCCGTTGGTGAAGACCACGCGCAGCGTCACCGTGCAGTTGGCCTTGCCGTGCGCATTGTAGGCCATGCACGTGTATTTGCCGCGGTCTGCGAACGTGATGCTGGTGATGTTGAGGACACCGTTGTCCAGAATCCACCATTTACCATCTGCAGAAAAACACAGAGAAAAATCACTTACTGAAGGCTGAAAGTTTATTTTTTTCATTAAAAACAGATTGGATTTCACTCAAGTTTACTCAAAGACTGGAAAGAACAAAATGATGTTACAAAAAATTCATAAAAACCTTTGACTTTTGGCATAGTCTACTCCATTTTTCAGTATATTCTGGCCAAGAATTGTCTTCTTATGGTGCGTTCAAGTCAAGATCGTATTTAAGAGTTAAATGTACGTCACCACAAAGTTTAATTAAAAGTGGTAAATTTATCGTAAATTACCCAACTTTACGAGTTGGGGGTGTGTCAGTGAGAAAACATGGTGAAAGCAATGGATAAAGCATCTGTATAAATGGTAAAATTAATAAAATTATTATTATTTATTTATTTTTTTTTTACAATGAAACTGTTTAAATTGCATGTACAAATTACCATAGTACTGCACAATTACAACAGAAAATATAACGATTCAATTTAGAGCAGTAATAAAATGAAAAAAAAAAACAAAAAAACTCAAATGCTTCATCATTTTGTAGATGTAAAGTGGAAAAATCTTGTTGAATTTCATGTCAAAAAGTGATCTGAACGCTCCCGAGGTTGAAATTACGACTTCCCAAGGAGGGAATGCACTTGAATGCACCATTAGATATGAAGAGATAGTTTGATAAACTCATAAGTGACCAACCACTGTTTATTTTACGTGCAATTAGGGTCGTTTATGGGAAATAATTAATTCCGGCATAAAATAGCACAGAA
>NW_015624593.1:171930-174356 GCF_001515625.1 Sinocyclocheilus rhinocerous | reverse complement strand
AACCAGAGAGAAAGGCTGCATGGCTAGAAACTGTAAAAAAAAAAAAAAAAAAGGGTCAAATGAAAACGGTAGTGTCCATCTGTGACTGGCTATACAAAACACATGTGAAAAAATGCGTGTAGACTTTGTAATCATAATTTCTGATCAGCCAAAAGCAATAAGCGCTAAAATACCTCCAAGCGAAACCTGCAGTTCTGCTCACGGATAACTAGTTTTTCTTAATATTATCTTCTAAGATATGAGATCTAGATCTAGATCTGATGCCAGTAACCTGACAAATGATTAAATCCAGCGATTAACCCATCTGCAAAACTGCTGAAAATAGCAACCTGCTATCTCATAAACAGTTTCATAAAAGTCAACCAATCACATTAGTCCGTGCCAGATCACAATCAAGATACCAGAACAAATGCTTCCCATTTTAAACTAAAAAATGCGAGAAAGACATCTTCCATTACAACAAAATAAAAAATTATAATAAAAGGAGGTTACATGCAAAGTGAAAAAGGCAAACATCTAGGTGTGCAAATCAGGTTTCGCGTAAACAATTTACGACCTTTCCACCAAATAGAGAACGTAGTTGAAGACATGACTAAACATGCTTCCAAAATAGCTGGTGCATGTAAACACCTTTTTTTGTAAACCCAGTTCCTCAAGATGAAAGTACAAAACATAGTTCCGTGAACAATGCAGCCATGCTAAATTGACTTTGCATAACCCACAGACATGCATTTACATAAAGACCCTGATCCAAGCTCAGTTTCTGCCTTGTTTGTGCAGAAACTCTTAAACCGTCCACCTTGTCTAAAGGACGCACATACATAATGCACAAGCCGCCTGTGTTTAAAGTGCTGATGGGAATTTATAAACTCCAAACCAATAACTCCATTTTTGGCCCCAGTCCACCAACGCATTACTTACTGGCAGCAACCTGAGGTCTTTTAATCGGACCTTTATGAAACAATTCAGCAACGCATTTTGTAAGTAAAGTAAAATCATTTGATCTTTAACTGCTGGCTATTAGCTGTGCAAAGTCAATAGTATGAAATTAAAATGTACTATATTTACTTTCATAATGTGAAATCCTGGTCTTGTTGTGAATGAACAACATGTAATGATGAATTCCTTCAGCTGATGAAATCTAGGCCAAAGTGCTGCTTATTTTTACGAGTGCTGGTAGTCTTTCAGGAAGTAGTTAGTCCTCCACAACAGATTAACGATAGTTAAAATGAAGTTCAACTTCACACTTTTTTCTTTTCTTAAATATCCTGTTTCACTGAAATATGACAGTAAAATGGGTTGCAGATACTTAGATGTACTTAATGTGGATGTCAAAGCTAACAACTATGTCAAACCATCCTGGTTACAAAAAATGTTGTTTAACAGAATAGTTCTCCAAAAAATTAATTTTAGCATTACATCACTTGCTCAGCAATGGATGCTCTGCAGTGAATGGGTGCCGTCAGAATGAGAGTCAAAACAGCTGATAAAAACATCACAATAATCCACAAGTAATCCACACCACTCCTGTCCATCAGTTAATGTCTTGTGAAGCGAAAAGCTGCGTGTTTGTAAGAAACAAATCATTAAGGTGTAATAACTTCAAAACCTTCGGCTAAAATACAAGTCCATAATCCTAAATAACACATCCTTGAGTGAAAAAGTCCATATAAAAAGTCCTCTTTCATCAACAAATTTATTTGTTTACTTGTAAACGGTGCTTGATCTGTGCATATTTCTCTCCCGATTCAGACGAAATGACTTTAAGAGGATATAGCATTTCTATGGATTATAGACTCGTGTATTTTAGCCAGAAACAATGGTTTGAATCCAAAAACTCCTTATTGATGCATTCGTTTCTTACAAACACAGCTTTTCTCTTCACAAGGCATTAACTGATGGACTGGAGTGGTGTGGATTACTTGTGGATTATTGTGATGTTTTTATCAGCTGTTTAGACTCTCATTCTGACGGCACCCATTCACTGCAGAGCATCCATTGCTGAGCAAGTGATATAATGCTACATTTCCTCAAATCTATAAATGCTGTGCAAGATGAAACCTGTCGAATGGTCTTTAGTTCACACAGTAACACACCCCGTCCAATTCACGTCCCAGGCTCAACTGAATAGCAGGAATGTTTCCATGTCACTTCAGTAAAAGCGTTGTTAGTATTTCTCATTAACTAAGCTTGCACGACACCATCAGTAATCCTCCAAAAGTCACTCATCATCAGGAACTCTATCAGGAGTCTATAACTAGTACTCCAGCTGGGAGTCACGTTTTACATCACCAGATTTAAAGATCAAATCGTTGCAAAACGGATTAATCTCAAATCTCAAAAAGAGTGCATGTAATAAATAATGGAAAATATCCACTGTGGTCATTCTTAAAATAAAAAATTTAAGCATGTTTATATATACATTA
>NW_015624593.1:164323-171214 GCF_001515625.1 Sinocyclocheilus rhinocerous | reverse complement strand
AAAAAAAAAAAGGGTCAAATGAAAACGGTAGTGTCCATCTGTGACTGGCTATACAAAACACATGTGAAAAAATGCGTGTAGACTTTGTAATCATAATTTCTGATCAGCCAAAAGCAATAAGCGCTAAAATACCTCCAAGCGAAACCTGCAGTTCTGCTCATGGATAACTAGTTTTTCTTAATATTATCTTCTAAGATATGAGATCTAGATCTAGATCTGATGCCAGTAACCTGACAAATGATTAAATCCAGCGATTAACCCATCTGCAAAACTGCTGAAAATAGCAACCTGCTATCTCATAAACAGTTTCATAAAAGTCAACCAATCACATTAGTCCGTGCCAGATCACAATCAAGATACCAGAACAAATGCTTCCCATTTTAAACTAAAAAATGCGAGAAAGACATCTTCCATTACAACAAAATAAAAAATTATAATAAAAGGAGGTTACATGCAAAGTGAAAAAGGCAAACATCTAGGTGTGCAAATCAGGTTTCGCGTAAACAATTTACGACCTTTCCACCAAATAGAGAACGTAGTTGAAGACATGACTAAACATGCTTCCAAAATAGCTGGTGCATGTAAACACCTTTTTTTGTAAACCCAGTTCCTCAAGATGAAAGTACAAAACATAGTTCCGTGAACAATGCAGCCATGCTAAATTGACTTTGCATAACCCACAGACATGCATTTACATAAAGACCCTGATCCAAGCTCAGTTTCTGCCTTGTTTGTGCAGAAACTCTTAAACCGTCCACCTTGTCTAAAGGACGCACATACATAATGCACAAGCCGCCTGTGTTTAAAGTGCTGATGGGAATTTATAAACTCCAAACCAATAACTCCATTTTTGGCCCCAGTCCACCAACGCATTACTTACTGGCAGCAACCTGAGGTCTTTTAATCGGACCTTTATGAAACAATTCAGCAACGCATTTTGTAAGTAAAGTAAAATCATTTGATCTTTAACTGCTGGCTATTAGCTGTGCAAAGTCAATAGTATGAAATTAAAATGTACTATATTTACTTTCATAATGTGAAATCCTGGTCTTGTTGTGAATGAACAACATGTAATGATGAATTCCTTCAGCTGATGAAATCTAGGCCAAAGTGCTGCTGAGTGCTGGTAGTGCTGGTAGTCTTTCAGGAAGTAGTTAGTCCTCCACAACAGATTAACGATAGTTAAAATCTTCACACTTTTCACACTTTTTTCTTTTCTTAAATATCCTGTTTCACTGAAATATGACAGTAAAATGGGTTGCAGATACTTAGATGTACTTAATGTGGATGTCAAAGCTAACAACTATGTCAAACCATCCTGGTTACAAAAAATGTTGTTTAACAGAATAGTTCTCCAAAAAATTAATTTTAGCATTACATCACTTGCTCAGCAATGGATGCTCTGCAGTGAATGGGTGCCGTCAGAATGAGAGTCAAAACAGCTGATAAAAACATCACAATAATCCACAAGTAATCCACACCACTCCTGTCCATCAGTTAATGTCTTGTGAAGCGAAAAGCTGCGTGTTTGTAAGAAACAAATCATTAAGGTGTAATAACTTCAAAACCTTCGGCTAAAATACAAGTCCATAATCCTAAATAACACATCCTTGAGTGAAAAAGTCCATATAAAAAGTCCTCTTTCATCAACAAATTTATTTGTTTACTTGTAAACGGTGCTTGATCTGTGCATATTTCTCTCCCGATTCAGACGAAATGACTTTAAGAGGATATAGCATTTCTATGGATTATAGACTCGTGTATTTTAGCCAGAAACAATGGTTTGAATCCAAAAACTCCTTATTGATGCATTCGTTTCTTACAAACACAGCTTTTCTCTTCACAAGGCATTAACTGATGGACTGGAGTGGTGTGGATTACTTGTGGATTATTGTGATGTTTTTATCAGCTGTTTAGACTCTCATTCTGACGGCACCCATTCACTGCAGAGCATCCATTGCTGAGCAAGTGATATAATGCTACATTTCCTCAAATCTATAAATGCTGTGCAAGATGAAACCTGTCGAATGGTCTTTAGTTCACACAGTAACACACCCCGTCCAATTCACGTCCCAGGCTCAACTGAATAGCAGGAATGTTTCCATGTCACTTCAGTAAAAGCGTTGTTAGTATTTCTCATTAACTAAGCTTGCACGACACCATCAGTAATCCTCCAAAAGTCACTCATCATCAGGAACTCTATCAGGAGTCTATAACTAGTACTCCAGCTGGGAGTCACGTTTTACATCACCAGATTTAAAGATCAAATCGTTGCAAAACGGATTAATCTCAAATCTCAAAAAGAGTGCATGTAATAAATAATGGAAAATATCCACTGTGGTCATTCTTAAAATAAAAAATTTAAGCATGTTTATATATACATTAAAAAAAAAAAAAAAACGAAAAATCAGCACAAAACCCTGTAACATGTTAAAGGAATTTGCATCAGCATATTAAAATGATTTCTGATGGATCACATATGAAGTAACGTTACATTAAAACTAATGGTAACCCGCACGTATTAGCCTAATGTCATTTTAAAAGCTTCAACGAGCAACAAATCGATAGATTTACTAAACATTAACGTATAAACCAACCAAGACAAGGTTTATGTTGTTTGATAGTGATATTCACACAGTTTTGATGCCTAAATCATATTTTGACACGTTACAATGTGTTGCTAACAACGGCTAACTAACGTTAGTCATATGACGGGTCACCATCCGCTACGGAAGACGCATAAAATACAGATTTTTCCACATTCAGCGGCTTTAACCCTTACAATTCAATATTTAGAAATGAAATATAACACCTAAAGCTTACATATGTTCCACGTGAATGTTAAAAAAACAGTCGCATGACCGCTGAATACGCCGCTAGCCTGATAATTAGCCAAAAACAGCCGCGTTTCCTTTTAACACATTTCGCTAAACGGTTACACATTCGGCGATATTTGCGCGATTAACAACGTAATAACTTACAACATCATGTTCCCCCGCTGTTATTATCTCTCGACGTTTGTCCTGAAACGAGAAGTGTCGCCGCTTATTTGAGGATCCGGGTCGTGTTTTCTAGGTTTGGTTTTACCTGCGACTTACTTGACTGCGAGTTGATAATCTCTTGAGAAATTCACGGACCCCAAAATGATGTACTGTGACTGAAATACGACAGACAGGATCGAGTAAAGCGTTATATTCGGCCTTTAAACCCCTCCTATCATCTCTGCCTATCTGCTTTCTTCCTCCCCCATCTTTTTTTCGCGTTTTCACTCAGCTTACCCAGTTTTTCCAGTAATTGGTTGTGAATTTGAGCTAACTTCGTCACCCAGTTTGGTTTATTTCCTCAGTTACCTGGTTTTGCATTTACAGTAAATGTGAAATATTTTCCTTATTAAAGACGGTACGGCAATGACAGTATAATACTACAGTATATGCGACCCTGCCTGGAACACAAAACCAGTCATTAGGGTCAATTTTTCGAAATTGAGATGTATACATCATCTGAAAGCTGAATAAATAAGCTTTCCATTGATGTATGGTTTGTTAGGATAGGACAATATTTGGCCGAGATACAACTATTTGAAAATCTGGAATCTGAGGGTGCAAAAAAAAAATCCAAATATTGAGAAAATCGCCTTTAAAGTTGTCCAAATTAAGTCCTTAGCAATGCATATTACTAATCAAAAATTAAGTTTTGATATGTTTACGGTAGGAAATTTACTAAATATCTTCATGGAACATGATCTTTACTTAATATCTTAATGATTTTTGGCATAAAAGAAACAACGATCATTTTGACCCATGTATTTTTGGCTATTGCTACAAATATACCTGTGCAACTTATGACACGTTTTGTGCTCCATATATTATGTACCATACATATAGTATGGTATATTGTAGTACCTTGGAGAACTATGTGAAAACCATGGTAATCATTCATTACCATAGTATTTCAAAGTACAATGTGATATCACCACTGTACTGCTATATTTGCATTCCCTTTGGACACATATAAAGAAACATTAACCTGTGTTTGAAGCATGTGCCATTGTTTTTTAACAAAATCAACCCTGTAAAGGCTAGCTGATGTGAATATACTGTGGCGATGTGTATCTTTCCACCTCTGTCACACTAGATTGCACATTCAGACTTCAGAAATCCAGTTTAAGGATTAACTGCCCTTGTTGGTCAACGTTAAACCATTTGTTATAAACAGCACGTTACACTAATAAAATCCCAGGAAACTCACGTACACGCTATTAGTCTTGCTTTTAAAACACTTATGAGTGCATAACTCAGTTTATGCACAATCACACCCAGATTTATAGCAGCCGTCGAAGTGTGTGTGTGTGTGTGTGTGTGTGTGAGCCCTTCATAAACACTTTCCCTGAGTAGTGTACACAAAGAATCTGTGTGAAAATCCAGTGCTCTAATGAATGCGTTCAAAGGTTAAGGACTTACATTCTGCACTGTTAAAATCAACAAGTTCTCTATTGAAAAACGTCTGGAATTTATGCAATTATAAACAGATGGTTCATCCAAAAAATGAGAATTCTGTCATCACTGTATGCTTTCTTTTTCTTCTGTGGAGCACAAAAGAAGATACTTTGAAGAATGTGGGTAACCAAACCGTTTTGGCTCCTACTGACTTACATAGTATTTCATTGTCCATAATATGGAAGTCAATGGGAGTCGAAAACATTTGGTTGCCAACATTCAAAACATCTTCTTTGAAAAAGTAGATGACAGAATTGTAATTTTTGGGTGGACCAAAATAAGGCAAAGATTTGGTAAAAGCACAAAGCTGAGTGAGATTTATTGAACCATTCTGGGTCCAAATGGACCAACTTGCACAATGACATGCAAGTCCAATGGACAACATACCAAAATATTGGTTAGTAAGTCAAATGGTGACTAGCGTGGACCGTTTTCACATTTCCAGAAAGGTAAGCTATTATTATGTTCTGGTGTATATATGGGAGACCATTGCAAATATCATTTTTGCATTACTATTTACTCCAAAAGCAAGAGCAAAAAATCCAATATTGCATTCCCATGACTTTCCAAAATATGAAAAAAACAGAGATGGATTCAAGTTATTGCAGAAATGAGTCTTTACAGTCTGTGATAAGAGTCCGTGTGTGAGCCCTTCATAAACACTTTCCCTGAGTAGTGTACACAAAGAATCTGTGTGAAAATCCAGTGCTCTAATGAATGCGTTCAAAGGTTAAGGACTTACATTCTGCACTGTTAAAATCAACAAGTTCTCTATTGAAAAACGTCTGGAATTTATGCAATTATAAACAGATGGTTCATCCAAAAAATGAGAATTCTGTCATCACTGTATGCTTTCTTTTTCTTCTGTGGAGCACAAAAGAAGATACTTTGAAGAATGTGGGTAACCAAACCGTTTTGGCTCCTACTGACTTACATAGTATTTCATTGTCCATAATATGGAAGTCAATGGGAGTCGAAAACATTTGGTTGCCAACATTCAAAACATCTTCTTTGAAAAAGTAGATGACAGAATTGTAATTTTTGGGTGGACCAAAATAAGGCAAAGATTTGGTAAAAGCACAAAGCTGAGTGAGATTTATTGAACCATTCTGGGTCCAAATGGACCAACTTGCACAATGACATGCAAGTCCAATGGACAACATACCAAAATATTGGTTAGTAAGTCAAATGGTGACTAGCATGGACCGTTTTCACATTTCCAGAAAGGTAAGCTATTATTATATTCTGGTGTATATATGGGAGACCATTGCAAATATAATTTTTGCATTACTATTTACTCCAAAAGCAAGAGCAAAAAATCCAATATTGCATTCCCATGACTTTCCAAAATATGAAAAAAACAGAGATGGATTCAAGTTATTGCAGAAATGAGTCTTTACAGTCTGTGATAAGAGTCCATTAGTCTATGTGCAACATACCAGTACATTTACAACTCATTTGTGTTCAAAACCGCTCAAGTTAATAGCAGCTAACTATTCATATTACAGGTCACCGTCCATTAAGGAAATCCACAGCTTTAACCTTCACAATTCACCATGAAGATTTACAATAACAGACTATTGCAATAAAATACATCCACTTGACCTTGACCTTCTTATGGTTAAACATTTTACACTAAACCAGTTTTAAAATCACATTAAACGTCTCCCTGTAAACAGAGGCTGAAACTGCATTGTAAATCAACTTCAGTGAACAATTCATTCCCTTAATACACCTTAAATAAAGAATAAAAATGTAATAAAATGGTGTCATTAAATGCCATTTCAAGTTTTTTCATCTGTACCATATGGAAGGTGAAAATATGGGTTTGTTGCACAAAAAACATTCTGTCTATGTGGCATGTGACGGCAGCATTTAATAGATGATATTGAACATAAAAAATATGAGACGCTTGATTCGTCTTCCTGGAAATCAGCCGCTCACAAGCAATCCTTGATAAGACCAGCCAGTCTCCTGAAAGCCTGTGGATGAAGAGGAAAGAGCCATAAATGACAAAGTAAGGCCTTATCCTGAAGTACAGATCAACATCAGATGCACTTGAGTCTATTAGTGGTCAGAATATACTATTAGTAGGCATAATATAGAATGAAAACTTATAAATGACTGATTTGAAATGCTCAATATAGGCAATATTGTAAAACAAAAAAAGCAACTCAAGCACACGAGAAACTCATGTTATATAATGAACTATACATCTATAATAAATGATAAACAATGATATATTGCAGTTCAAGGGTCAGGGTCAAAAAAACAGCACAATTGTTTTCTACATTGATAATAATCAGAAATGTTTCTTGAGCAGCAAATCAGCATATTAGAATGATTTCTGAAGATCATGTGACATATATATCCTTCATGATCATATATATATATA
>NW_015624593.1:146879-162168 GCF_001515625.1 Sinocyclocheilus rhinocerous | reverse complement strand
AAAAAAAAAAAAAAACGAAAAATCAGCACAAAACCCTGTAACATGTTAAAGGAATTTGCATCAGCATATTAAAATGATTTCTGATGGATCACGTGACACTGAAGACTGGAGTAATGATGCAGCAATATTGTAATAATATTTCACATTATTACTGTTTTACTGTATTTTATATCAAATTAATGCAACTTTGGTGAGCAGAAGGTAAAAAAAAAAATATCATACAAACCCAAAACTTTTGAATGATAATGTAAACCCTTGAAAATGGTTGTAATAATGAAATTATTCGTTTTGTTGTACATACTCACAAACCCATCAGGACGTCTTTACACTTGGAGCAATGACTAAATTGAACACTACCTGCCATACGCGATTATAATGGAAGCAAATTCAACTACATGACGTGCATATAGTACGGGAACAGTAGATCAGATTTATATTTAGTATAAATGGATTACACCTACAGAATCAAATAAACGTATAAAGTGACCAAGTGTAGGTGCAGTGATATATGAGAATGCATTGGAGTCAGAAGGTGATTTTTACAGTAAACGTACCACTTTTCTTAGTATCAAGCAGGTGTCCGTGCGAGTTGAACCACTGGATGTTTGGAAAAGGGTCGCCGGTGATATTACAGTCTATTAAAGCACAGTTCCCCTCGCGGGCGATGATCTGGCTTACTTTGGTGAGCACCAGGGGAACCGAGCCGCCTCCATCTGCCTCGGTCCCATTCTCTCTTCCGTCTCCATCCACCGCCGAGATGTTCAAAGCCTCTGCCGCACAGAAACTAATCACGGCCACTAAATAAATGATCACGTATCCGTTCGACCCGTTCATTTTCTCTGGCTTTCTGTAACAACCTTCAGGATGAGATATCATTCTCCACCGGTCCTCATGTTACAGTCACTGGTTATCTGCAAGCCGGCAAGCACAGAGAACGTAAACCACTGGTGCACATGGAGATGCATCACTGAAAAGACAAAATTAAAGGGAAAATTAATGAAAATATACTTGATTTGTCAGAATAGTTTAGCACACAGAAGCTGTGACTCCTCCTCCTCCTGCGATCTTATCCAACAAGAATAACAAGACGTGCTAAAATAAGAAATGACTCATATTTGTAAGGCGGAAATAATAATATAATGGTTAAAAAGTCAAATAAAGCCATTTAATAGTGTACATTTTTTGCCACTTCACATATTTAATCTCTATTTGACGTTTACTGTACATTCAAACCATTTGCAATCTTAATATTATTGCATTCATGAAGAACATTAAAAGAAAACAAGTTAAAAAATGGATATAAATACGTGTTAATATGAAGTAACGTTACATTAAAACTAATGGTAACCCGCACGTATTAGCCTAATGTCATTTTAAAAGCTTCAACGAGCAACAAATCGATAGATTTACTAAACATTAACGTATAAACCAACCAAGACAAGGTTTATGTTGTTTGATAGTGATATTCACACAGTTTTGATGCCTAAATCATGGGGGTCCAACCCGGTACTAGCAAGGTGTACCTAATAAAGTGGCCAGTGAGTGTATATGCAGAGTGTGTGTGTTTGTGTGTGTGTGTTGTACTGTTGAGGTGTGGAGAGAGAAAAGGTGGCTTTAACATACAGACACGGATCAGAGCTGTTGATGTTGAAAACTCCTCCAGGAACCAGAAGAACACACACACACACAGACACACACAGACACACACACAGACACACCCACAGACACACACACACACACACACAGAGACACACACACACAGACACACACACATAGACACAGACACACACAGACACGCACACACACACACACACACCCACACACACACAGACACACAAAGACACGCACACACACACAGACACAGACACACACACACACACACACAGACACACACTAAACCCGAGATAATTATTCAAAGCCCTTTAATATACACCTGCTGAACGTTTAGATTAGAACCGAGACTTCAGGAGAAACTAAAGTCTAGCATCACGTTTACAGACGTAACTCTTGACTGTCAATGCTCAAACAAACAGAGCAGTGTTTTGAAGGCTTACTTATTGTTAATAAGTTGGAATAAGAAAAGGATTTGAACACTGAAAATGTTCAGCTTCAAACACGTGAAGTAAACACAGTGTAAAGATGTTCAACAGGACTGACTCCATGCTCGTCTCAACAGAAAACAGACGCTGTATTGAATGTGTGGGAGGCAAAACATGTGGTGTGTTTTCAGGATCAGGTGCTTCAGTTCATTTACATAAACACACACACACACACAATTCAAACTTTGCTTTGGCAAAAAGCCCCAGCAAACCTGCTGTACTGTATCATACAAACGACTCTGACTCACAGGAAATGTTTGCAGTGATAAAGGAAAGTGGTTTCGTACAGAAGTGAGTATTTGTTCATGTAGCAAATGCAAACATTTAAATCATCACATTCAGCACAAATGTAAACTGTGTGAGCTTTTGTGTATGTGTGAAGTACACAGATGTGTGTGAGTGTGTTGAACCTCTTTCTCTAACGCTCTCTCCATTATCAGCAACAGTTGGTGGATTTTAATGTGAGAGACAACAGGAGATGGACTTTTTCATTTGAGGAAGAGTTATTATGGACTCATATTTTAGCCTTAAAATGCATTAATAATGGATTTTTTTACGAAAATACAAAAGATGTTAATTGATGGACGGCACCCATTCACTGCAGAGGATCCACTGGTGAGCAAGTGATGCAATGCTTCAGATCTGATGAAGAAACAAACTCATCTACACCTTGGATGGCCTGAGGGTATGTTTTCAGCATTTTTTATTTTTAGGTGAACTACATATTCCTTTAAATACTGTCATCTGGACTCTGACATTCAAATATGTGACCCTGGAGCACAAAAGCAGTCTTAATTCGCTATTTTGTAGCAATAGCCAAAAATACATTGTATGGGTCAAAATTATAGATTTTCTTTTATGCCAAAAATCATTAGGATATTAAGTAAAGATCATGTTCCATGAAGATATTTTGTAAATTTCCTACCGTAAATATATCAAAACTTAATTTTTGATTAGTAATATGCATTGCTAAGAACTTCATTTGGACAACTTTAAAGGCGATATTCTCAATATTTTGATTTTTTTGCACCCTCAGATTCCAGATTTTGAAATAGTTGTATCTCGGCCAAATATTGTCCTATCATAACAAACCATACATCAATGGAAAGCTTATGTATTCAGCTTTCAGATGATGTATAAATCTCAATTTCGAAAAATTGACCCTTATGACTGGTTTTGTGGTCCAGGGTCACATATATGAGATAATTTACTTATTCCAACAAAATCAATAGCAACTGTGAACTTCTGCCTTGTGTTTTAGTTCAAAACAACACTGGCAGTGTGCCACAGATGTTGTCCATACAGCTTATTACTACAGAAGATCATTTAGACTCGACTCTCCGTTTGCAATTTTAGTATAAAAAACTATATCAGGCATTGCACTGGGATCAATGTTAAAATACAGTTACATAAGACTAATATGATAGAGTCAATAACAGATGCAGTTGATATGAGAGTCTAACCTTTGAGCCATTGGTCTGCTGAGGAGAGCATGGCGTTCCTCTGAGATCTGTAAAACTCCATCACCCTGAGGAAGAGCAAAAACTAATGTCAACCATACGCACATCTCAACTTAAATAAAACCTGTTCAAATATTTAACAGCTAACCAAAGGTCCAACTGAAGTCTGTACAAGTTTACAATACAGAATGAAATACAGTTATGAACAACAATTCAAATATAGTAAGCAGAACCCTGTGGTCATTTATATAACAACACAGGAATTTGATTGAACTCATAAATAAATGTCCGGCTCACCCGTCAATGTGCTTGAGAAAACCTTCTGGACCCCAGCTATGAAGCAGCTGAGAAACCATGAGCTGAAAACACAGAGAGAGGAGAGGAAAAACAAACTTTGAGGGTCATTATACAATACGACTAACAAGAGGCTTCGTTATTTTATTCGGGCTTCAGTTTGATTCAGCTACAAGAAACGTAATATTTTGCAGGTCACAATATATCAGATACGTTTATGATATGGTATAGCAATTATAAAAAAAAAGAAAAAGAAAACAACGCACTTTATACATTAATGTATAAGAGTATTTTGCAAATCATCTCTCTACAGCTAAAAAAAAAGTACACATTATTAAAAAAAATAAAACAAATATTAGTAATTATTAATAAAGTAAATATTATCTAATATTATAATAATATAATATTTCTTAAACATTATTTGATGCAAAATCTTAAGAGTATTTTGCAAATCATTCCACCAAAGTGAAAAACAGGAATCAATATTATTATGTATTATTTAATGTATTCAATAAATATTAATAATTATCAGAATAAACATTACTTCATATTTATTTAACATTATTTAATGACTTTGGTAATCTTAATTAAAGAGTATTTTGCAAATAATACAAATAAATAAAAATTAAAAAATAAATAAATAAAAATGGCACTACCAAATGTCATTTTCCAAGAATAAAATGACATTACTTAATATTTATTTAATATATATATATATATATTATTTTATATATTATTTAATATATAAAATAAATTTACTGTTTAGATAAAGATGACTTATTACTACTAATATATAAAGTAAATATTACAAGAATTACCATTAAAATAAATATTTATTATTATTATTATATGATATTGATTAAACATTATTTAATGACTTGTTATTATTTAGCAAAGCATCCCAGCGCAGCGGACACAGAACTGACAGTCAGTCTCGTCGCTGTTAAAGCTCCTGTGAATCTCACGTAGGGCTGGGCGGCATAGCTAAAAAATTTATCAACGATATATGTTTCATATTGTTCGGTATTGATAATTATTGACATTTCTTATAACATTTTTTAAAAACAGAGCAATAGAATTTTTTTTTTAATTTAACCACTGTATTTTTTATTTGCCCAATTTATTAAGACAAACAACACATTTTTAATATATTTTTTTAGCAGTCAAACACAAAATAAAATTTAAACAAATATCTCCTTTCTTATGTTTTATATGCAGATTAAATAAGTCTTAAGGAAACTTTTGGCTTGTCTCCCGAGGCCACAGGAGCACATAATGTCAACGCAGGGAAATAACTGTCTATAAAAAAACATGCATTACGTCTAAATTAACATATATAAATCAAATATAATTTTGTAAACGGCATAAACAATTATGAACAAAACAGCATCATGTATTTATGCATTATACATGATGCCTAATACAAAGAGCCAAATCGCCGATCACACAGATTGCATTTAAAAACATATGAGACGCAGTGAAATGAAATAAACCGCGTTTTCTAAAAGTTTTAACTTTGCATGGCTTTCTTTGCATCTCTTGCATGAGACGTGAGAGCAGCAGTCATATTTGACTAACAAAACATTAAAATGCAACAACGTCACTTACATTATTATCGCCGCATCTCACGCGTGCGTCACTGATGACGCTCCCTGACGCACACCTAACATTTGACTGTACCATTTTTGCATTCAAATGCAAATGTTTATTTTAAATTCGACGAATATTCTATTTTTTTTTTCACAATCTCCTCATCACAGGCAGGCATTTCAGCATGTGTTCGTGTTTGTGTTTGCAGTCTGCGTCACTCATAACACGTGCCTATATCGAACACTGTTCCGTCGATAAATATCGATACCGTTTTATCGCCCAGGCCTAATCTCACGCTTGTTTTTCTCGCTGCATCTCTTCTCCTGAGATTCACGCTGTGAGAATAATTAAAAGTTCAAATTCGTCTGCTCACCGCTGGGAGCCCAAACAAACACACGTACAGTACAAACACCAAACACACCTCCTCCTCTCATGAATCCACTCCTGCTCTCGGAGACACACCTCTGAAAGCAGAACACAAGGCCTGTCATTTAGGGACTACAGCTAAAGAGCCCTCGACTGAAGCTGCTGCGCTGCTGATTCAGGAGAGAAGCAGGACGGTGAATGTGAGCGATGATGATGAGGAGTGAATGTAAGAGGTGTGACCCGTGTGAAGGTGCTGGTGTGCATCACCACGCGGTCCACCAGCGGCTTCGGTCCAGTGACCAAACCCATCCGCAACCTGACCAGAACAACAGCACAAACACACACAAATGATTCGAGAATAATGAAACTCAAACACAAGTGTTTCACAATCTGAGAAAAGCCCAAAGGTGCTTAAAGGGGTCATATGATGCGATTTCAATTGTTCCTTTCTCTTTGGAGTGTTACAAGCTCTTGGTGCATAAAGAAGATCTGTAAAGTTGCAAAGACTAAAGTCTCAAATCCAAAGAGATATTCTTTATAAAAGTTAAGTCAATTTTTTTTTTTACCTTAAACCGCATAAACACATTTCATTGCACCAAATACACAAAATAATGTTCTTTTTAGCAGCATCATATGACCCCTTTAATATATTTTACTTTATGGTACAATATAAATACTATTGAATTACATTTTATTTAATTGTACCTTTACATAATTAATATAAATACTAAATTATTCATAAATATAGTTAATTCATGTAATTAAGTTTATATTGTGTGCGTATGTGTATATATTATTTCTAATTTTTACAAAATTATATTTTTTTCAGACATATTATTATATATATATGAATTAAATATTTAATTATATTTACATATGAATAAATGTAAATTAAATGTTAAATAATTAAATATATTAAAAATGTGTAATGAAATAATTATATATATATATTAATGATTAATTCATGTTTCAACAAAAATGACAAAATTGTATCTACATTAACAATATAATTAGTAAATTATATTTACTAATATAAATTATTAATGTTTTTTTTATTTAAAAAACTATTGAATAAAATGTTATTTAAATACATTAAGATACAAAAAACAACTAAACATACAAACACATAAATTATATATTTGTGTATATGACATATATATATATATATGTTATTATATGTAGACCAATTATATGAATAATTCATGGAACAATGTACTATATTTACTTGTATCTATTAATTTATGGTATGGTATTTTAATTTTCAATTATTACATGTATATATATCATGTACTGTACAACAATTAAATGGCACTACCAATGTCACTTTCCAAGAATAAAATGACACTGCCATGATAAAAAAGCATGGTAATAACAGAAGTGGACAGATATGAGACAGGATTTCTAGTGTTATATATCTCAGTGTTATCATTCACACAGGTTTCTCTTCGAGCTTTTCTCCCTTGAGTCGATATAATGAGCGTGACGGCTGTGTCTCAGGACAGAAACAGCACTGTCCTACTGACAAACACTGGATGACAGCAGAGCAACAGAAGAAGAGAGCAGAGGATTGACTTTATTTATTTTATTACTGAGTTTTATCTTATCACAGCAGCAATAGAGAGGCTATCAGAGAGGTCAGTGTGTGAGTACCGCTGCATGCTAATCTATCACACAATACAAACAGATAGAGATAAATCAGAGCAAATTACTTCCTGGAACTGCAGGAAATATCCTCAATGATAAGCAAATCAAATTTGCTGGCAAGCTGCAAATTAAAAACACAATAGTAAGCATATTCAACACTGGCTGTCTGCCATTGGTCGGAAAACCAACAGCCCCGCCCCCAAACGCATGCCATTGGTTGAGAACAAACAGCAATATTTACACTTAAACTACAAACTTTGATAGTTGTCTTTTTTTATATTAACATTTAAAAATAATATTATAGAATGGTACTAGATTATATTAATATTTTGTATTAGCATACATTTTTATATTTTCTGTTTTATTTTAGTATTATTTATATACTTGCATATCATATATTCATAATTTTAATTCACTTTTATTTTTATATTTTCAGCTGTCATTTTAATTCAGTTTTATTTATATACTAGAATAGTGTATACGTAAATAATATTTTCAGTTTTTGTTGTAAGTTTAGTATTATTTATATACTAGTATAGTATATATTGATATTCTGAATTAGCTTTTATGTTAATATATTTAGTTTTCTATTAGTATTATTTATACACCAAGCATATACTAACATTTTGAATTAGATTTTTGTTAAATATTTTCAGTTTGTTTCAGTTTAGTATTATTTCTATACTAGTACACTATAATAATAGGACCCCTTTAAACAGCCCAAACTCTTATATATTAACATACACATGAAGACAGAGTTATATGCGAACCAATATATATTTGTGATTTTACTATTATTTAAGGGGATTTTACTAAATATTAACATCGCTGATAAGCGAAATTTTTGGTCAGTGCACTTTGGCGAATTCTCTCATTAGAAACAACAAAGTGCAGATGTACATGCGATGTAAATAAGAGATTAATTCATCATACACTGCAGACAACATCACTGATTATAGCTTATAGCTTTTTTTAGAGTGCTTACGCTAGACTGAATTCAGTGATATTCTTTGATAATCTAAATGTTCTTTGCTCACTGTATAATTTGTTCGTTGTTTGAATAATCGTGGACATGCGGCGCTAATGAAACTTAAAATGTATTTTTATTAAACGTGATCAGGTTAAATACAAATTCAGTCTTATTAAAATATTTTGTCATAATATGGTAGCCTACTTGCCTAAAACGTTATGATGTGCGTAGTTAATAGATTACATTAGGCTACAGTGGTTTGAGCGCCTTTGTCCAGAGACTAGAGCGCAAGTAAAGAGATGTGCTTATGTGACTGACGGTGGCCGTCTTGAGAAGCGAGAAAGCTTCGGAAAACGGCTCGTAAAAAGGACGAGGACGTGAATGGTTTTTACAAGTCGGAATGTAAAATTACGATAATATCGCGTGAACATTTCACATGAAATTCTGTCAGCCCTGTTGAAAAAACCAGCATATGCTGGTTAGGTATGTTTTGAAGCTGGGATGCTGGTTTGAGCTGGTTTAAGATGGTTCTTTGCTGGTTTATGCTGGTCCCTTGCTGGTTTAAGTTTAGCTGGCATGTGCAGGTCCTAAACTGGTCCGACCAGCTTAGGACCAGCATAAACCAGCAAAGGACCATCTTAAACCAGCAAAGGACCAGCTTAAACCAGCTCAAGAACAATCTTAAACCAGCAAAGGACCAGCTTAAACCAGCAAAGGACCATCTTAAACCAGCAAAGGACCAGCTTAAACCAGGAGTGTGAGGGGGAGATGTAGGGACACGTGCCGTGAGGCGCCCAAGAAAATTACAACCGCTATTTTCTGGTCAGTTTAATAAATAATTAATCACAAAACTATCACAAAAATTAAGTATCTTGGGGATGATCGAGGGGCACAAGGAAAATCTCAGACCCGACTCTGCGGCGGGGGGTTAAAACCCCATGGTTTTAAATTATGGGAGGCACTTCCGTTTTGGGGGAAGTTCCATTCAGAAAGAGTGCAACAAATCATTTCAAATCATAAGAATACAAATAATAATATAAGAATAATAATCATAAACTACAAATAATCCTTATCCGTCATTTTGACTGAATGGGCTGTAAATTTTCCTTCATTTTCTATTTTCAGAAGTCAGGAGAATAACGTTACATTTGGTAAATTAATGTGACGTGATATAACAACAATATCTATTGAATAGCTCTTTTCAGCCCGCTGCATTATTTTCCTTCATGTTTCCTTTGTATTCCGCAGTAAGTGAATGAAAAAAGACAACATGTTCTGTGCATTTGTGGTCTGCTCTCACGATTTAATTTACGATATAAACCATGAATAATGCACTAAGAATCTTTAATTTTTCTCCCCAAATCCTCACGTCTCTTTCCAGGTTTGTTTTCACACGGATGCTGTAAAATGTACTTGTTACGAAATATAGACATATATTACTATAATGATATTTAACACGTCCGTAACATTTCTGCGGATAGAAGGAGGATCTTTAAGAGTTATTCGTGGTATGTTGAAAGTAACTTTTACACTTTTAAATTTCCTTTTAATGATCGATGGTTGAAGGGCGAGTAAAATAATGTCAACTCATTGTACGCAGGTTTTGAAAATGCTTATTATTGCGTTCATAGAGCGAACCTTTTGCTGATCGTTTACAGTGTAAACGAAAGTTACTCCTATAATTTGCGCAAAGTGTCATGAGGCGTAGGAAAAAGGTGGATAACCAACGAAGTCTAAACACGATGTGCATAAGAGATTCATAGTGGAGCACAGACAGATTACTAGAACGGGTATCAGTATATCGATATCACTGACTTCAGCTTCATTTATTATAAAGAGAACGCCTTTTGTTCAGTACCAAAACTGCTACTGAGAACCGTAGAAGTTTTATTGGTGCTGACTACTGAAATTTAACAACACTAAAGCCAAACAAGAAGCACCAAACACCAGTGTATATCGTGCGATACCCGTGCTTCATGCTTCTGAGTGGACAATTTGCAAATTAGACATCAGAAATGGTGATTTTAACTTCTGTGCATCTGTACTACATTGTTTGCAATAAACTTGTAGAGAAGAAATGAAAATGGAGTTTCATTGGAATCAATCGTAATGGGAGTTTAATGCTATTATCCAGATTTACTGGATATAATCATATAATCGCTTAGAAATTTCACAAGTAAAAAGCCGATTAACGTATCCTCACTAGATAGAAATCGCTTCCAAATTATGATATAAACTCCAAAAAAAAAAGAGAAAAATGTTATGCCGCACATATTCATAAATAGTAAATAGTTATTTGAATTTTTGTGCACCTGTATTAAAATGTTTGTTATAAAATTCCACCAAATGAATGTAAACGGAGTTTCTATCATCATTTAGAAGCAATCCTAATGGGTCTTTAAATGGTATTTATGATGATAATAGAAGAAACTGACTAAACTATCTCTGTAATCGCTTAGAAAATACAAGTGTAAAAAGCCAATTAAAAGATCCCTGTAAGTATTCACAAATAAATAAACAGAAAATGAACCAGAGAAGGAATGTCAGTGATAATTCATATCAAATTCAATGAGATCATTCATAATTTGGAAGCAATCCTAATTCCTTTAATCCCAATCCTTTAATGATATTATACAGATATAGGCTATCGAATAGTATTATTATAGAAGAAACTAAAGCAATGCAATCACTTAGAAATGAGTAAAAAGCCCATTAAAGGATCCTTGTTGAACAGGAATTGGTCCCAGAAATAAAACAAAAAAAACAAAAAAGAGAGGAAAATGGGAATGTTGCACATGTTCATAAACAGACAAAGCGAAGTGATTAACTGTGCAACAGAAAGCATACAGAGAATATATATTTGTTTTTGTGCAAACTTAAATACTGAGCCCTTTATTGATTGTGCAACTTCTAAACATGAGCTTTTTACATGGGAGCTGACTAAAAGGTAGTAGTTATATTTCATTATTTTCTAAATATGACATTAAATAGGTTGTCCTATAGACAAAACAAATTACATTTAAAATGTAGCACATGTTTTTAAACAGTCAAAGCAAATAAAAAATTGATTAGTTGTGCAACAGAATGCTAAAGTGCTCAAGTTTTTGTTTTTTAATTCACTTCTGAGTTCAAATCTCGTTATCTTGACGACTTCACCTTCATTTTCAGACTGAAACACACGTGCATGGAAACCATGCTCCTCGCGCAGGACTGAATGTTGTTTTAATATTACATGTTCAGCGGTTTCTATTACCCCACAAAAAGCACATGTACCTGTAACATTCTTCGTCTTCTGGTGTTCTAATCTATGGCGGTGAAAAAGGTGCATTAGCGCCACCTACTGATCTGGAGTGTGGAGTGTGCATACATCTGGAAGAAAGAAACACAGAAAAGGGAAAAAAAACTAGATTCCATCTATTGTTGCATTAGCGCCACCTACTGATCTGGAGTGTGGAGTGTGCATACATCTGGAAGAAAGAAACACAGAAAAGGAAAAAAAAAACTAGATTCCATCTATTGGTCCTGTGTTTTTCAGGTATTTAAACACTTTTTCTTGCACTCTTGATTGCCTCGACCCATCTCCTAACAATACTTTTAAAGAAATATGATCAACTCCCAGCCATCCTAATTCTTGAATTAATTGAAATCTCTCCCTTTCATATGCAGAACACTCAAAAAGAATGTTTCACTGTTTATAACTCTCCACATTTGTCACACTTTCCCGATTCATGCTTGCCTATTTTATGAAGACTATAGTTTAATGCTGTATGTCCAACTCTTAGTCTTGATAAGATGACATCTTCCTATTTCCGTATCTTTTCCTCTCATTCCCAACACACTCCTGAATCTGGAAAAGATGTCTTCCTTTAAACCCATTATTCCATAACTTTTGCAATTTCTTACTCACTCTCTTTTTACTTAAAGCTAACTTAATTTCTATCTGTGGATGAGTTAATGCTTTCTTTGCTAGCAAGTCCTCCCGCAGTGCTTTCTGGACCGTGTAGTTTTCTTTCTTGAGAGAAGCGTAAACAGTTGTTCTTTTTTTCCGGTGCAGAAAGCGAATTCTAAATCGAACTATATTCACTATTCGTTCTTTCTGGAGATTTATATTCGCTGAAAGCATATTCGCTCACGTTTATTAATTGCAGATGCCTACTAGATATGCAAATGAAAACCAACCCTTGATGCTCAGCTGGTAATCACAAACGATTGAGAAATAATTTTTTTATTTGATTGAATATCAATATAACAATATATAAACAGTATTTCAGAAAGAAAAAGTAAGTAAAAGAAAAATTATTTATGAAAACTAACGGCTCCGTTGTGACGTGACGCGAACTACATTACCCACAATGCTTTGCCGCGAGGAAGCACAAAAAAGAGAAGTTGCTAGAAAGCTAAGAAAAAGAGTCGAGTGCTAAAGTCTGATTTTGTGGTGGCTGTGTTTTAAATTAAATTATTATGATCTTAATTCAAGTGAAGAAGGATTTTGAAAGTCTTGACAGTAATCAGTGTTGAGTGCTACTGTAAGGTTAACCCTGTCTGCTTTAAATGATTGAAAATGATTTAAAAGTACAAAAAGTATTCAAATGTAATCAGTTACATTACTTGAGTAAAGTAATTAAAATAGTTACACTACTTATTACATTTTAAATAATCTGTAAGCTATTACATTTCCAAAGTAACCTTCCAAGCACTGACTATGTTTGGTTGTTGGTGTTTGTTCTGTAGCAAGCGGGGATGATTACAGCGTGCACAAGAAGAAACACAAAAAGCACAAGAAGCACAAGAAGAAGCACCATCGCGACGATGGCCACAGTTTCTCCTCCGAGGCGCTGGAGTCAGACTCCGGGATGCTGCTGCTGAAACCTCCTCAGCTCAAGCTCAAGATCAAACTAGGAGGACAAACTCTGGGCACCAAGAGGTCAGGCAGTTTACATGCTTTTCAGCAATAAATGAGGCTGAGAATTCTATACATGAGCTTTTTGTCTTTTTTTTTTTTTACATCATTTGATTTCTATAAATTTACACTATAGCAAAACACGTGTCATTTTCTTACTGAAATAATGAAGTGATAACCAGAACAAATCTCTTATACTGTAGACAATAATGTAAAAATGAATGCATATGCTCTTTATATTGGTTTATTTGTGCATTAAATCAATAGTTCTCCCAAAAAAACAAAACAAATATATTGTATGTTTGGGTGAATTATTGGTAAGGCATAAAGATCTGGGCTAGTGACCAAACATTTGGATGTTCAAACCCAGCATGAGCTGATTTATTTACTGTATGTTGGCTATTTATATTAGGCAATGTTATATGCAATCCAGACAGGTGGTTGTTCATAGCACAATAACATCTGATTTAAATTGAAGAACTCAAGGATTATGTAAACATGTAATTTACCACAGCTGTAAAGTAGAGGTAGAGTTGAGTGTCATCAGCATAGCAGTGATATGAAAAGCCATGTTTCTGAATGACAGAACCTAGTGATGCCATGTAGACAGAGAAGAGAAGTGGTCCAAGAACTGAGCCCTGAGGCACCCCAGTAGCTAGATGTTGCGACTTGGACACCTCACCTCTCCAAGATACCTTGAACAAACATCTGATTTAAATTGAAGAACTCAAGGATTATGTAAAAATTTAATTTACCACAGTTGTAAAGTGCTGGAAAATCTTGAAAATGCACCTTGAAAGTGCTTGAATTTGACTTAGGAAAAGGTGTAAGAACCCTGATAAGTGCAAAGTTGTCTCTGTACCGAGTGTAATGCGAGTCACCTTTAACAAAGGTGTTTACTGAATGTTGTTCTTGTTTCAGTGTGCCCACATTCACAGTGATCCCGGACTCTCTGCGCTCAGTGTCGCCTCTGAACGTAGAGAGTGATGATGATGATGAGGATGATGATGACAATGACTCTGATGATGACGTGCCATCAGAGGGAGTTCCTATCGAGCAGTACCGAGCCTGGCTGGGTGACTGAACCGTTCGAATATAGCAAAAACACATATATTTGAGTGACTCGCAGCCAGTGTTAATGTGCATGAGTGTGTTTTTGTTGGTAATACCAGATGAAGACAGTAACCTGGACCCGTCTCCTGTGCCGGACTTGGACACGGACTCGCTGCTGGGCGGCCCGATGGATGAGGAGGAGCGATGGCTGGATGCGCTGGAGAAAGGAGAGCTGGATGATAACGGAGAGCTGAAGAAACAGATCGACGAGTCTCTGCTAACAGCCAGACAGGTGTCATATGAAACACGCACACAATCAACTATCATTCAACCTACATAAAACAAAAACTCCAAAAAACGAAGTTTTGTGTTGTGAAGATGCGCAAACCTTACCTTAACCTGACAAGGGTTATTATTGTTAACTTAAAGGTGAAATAATAAAAGTGAAATAATAGAATATAAATATTAGATCAGATTAGATTTTCAGTTAGTGTTGTTTCTATTTTATATATTTATAAAAATAGTAGTATATTTTCATCTAGTTGAATTTGAAGCACTAAAATTACTAACTGGAAAAAATGTAAAACCAAAACTGAAATTTAATAAATTAAATTAAACCTAAATAGTAATATTTAAAATAAACAAAAGTTATAACATTAACAAACAATTACTAAAAATTAAACTAAAATTAAAATGAAAACTGAATGTATAAAAATAAAAGCTAATTCAAACTATAGTAGTATGTAAATAATATTGAATAGCATGAAGTTTTGAACTACCGTTCAAATTTTTTTAGATTTCAATAGATTTTTTTTTCTTTGAATGAATGAATGATGCATTTATATAGCGCTTTATTGTGTATCGCTGTACACCCAAAGCGCTTTACAATCATGTGGGGGGTCTCTCCTCAACC
>NW_015624593.1:146532-146843 GCF_001515625.1 Sinocyclocheilus rhinocerous | reverse complement strand
AAAACCTTGGGGGGGGGGGGGTCTCTCCTCAACCACCACCAGTGGTGCAGCATCCACTTGGATGATGCGACAGCAGCCACAGTCCCAGCGCCCAGTGCGCTCACCACACACCAGCTACAGGAGAGGAGAGAGAGAGATAGAGCCAATCAAGTGGATGGGGATTATTAGGAGGCCATGATTGACAAGAACCAGTGGAGGGAATTTGGCCAGGACACCGGGGTTACACCCGTACTCTTTACGATGAGTGCCATGGGATTTTTAATGACCACAGAGAGTCAGGACCTCGGTTTAACGTCTCATCCGAAAGACGG
>NW_015624593.1:145823-146108 GCF_001515625.1 Sinocyclocheilus rhinocerous | reverse complement strand
ATTCATTCTAATAAATAAACTAATAAAACAAAATGGTACAAATAAAGTGCGGCACATGCAAAGAATGCAATGACTGTGGCAACTGTAACATTTGAAAGGATACTATGGCAAAGTTATCGCTTTCTTTATTCAAACTGATTTTTTTTTTATGAATATATGATTGACCCGAAGAATGAAAGCTGTATCATACACTTGGAAAATTATGAGCTTTATCACGCTCATAGACACTAGGGGTGTGACAATACACTTAGCTCACGAGATGAGACAAAATACAGATACTTGGTT
>NW_015624593.1:145097-145768 GCF_001515625.1 Sinocyclocheilus rhinocerous | reverse complement strand
TCAACATATTAGAATGATTTCTGAAGGATCATGTGACACTGAAGACTGGAGTAATGATGCTAAAAATTCAGCTTTGATCACAGAAATAAATTACATTTTACAATATATTCGAAGAGAAAACAGTTATTTTAAATTCCAATAATATTTTACAATTTTACAGCAGTTACCATACTTATTTATCAAATAAATGCAGCCTTGGTGAGCATTAGAGACTTGAACAGTACTTAGGGGTTAAAGCAAAAAAAATCCTGAGCCTGAACTTAATTCCGGGGCTTGGGGGTTGCGGGGGCGGACACATACACAGGGTTGTTTGGCAAACAAAAAAAGAAAATGATTTTCCTTGAAACTAATTAGTAAAACAATGCAGTTGTATTTTGAAATGTTCTAACTAATCTAGTGCTTAACTAATGATTATTTTGATAATCAAGTAATCTACGGATTATTTTGACAAGTGAGTAATCTGATATTTTTTAGTAATACAAATAGAACTAAGTGAAAAACAGGCTTTAATATTACTATATTTATATATAAAGTAACGATGAGGCAATAATAATTAGCCTCAAATAAAGTATCAAAACCAAGTACATGGTATTATTGAACAACACTGTTAAATACACAATGTAATATGCCTATATTACAACAAATACCTGCAGAGGGCGCCAATGGCCTGG
>NW_015624593.1:140651-145082 GCF_001515625.1 Sinocyclocheilus rhinocerous | reverse complement strand
TGACGCTAGATGGAAATCTTTGACCATTGCGCCTCGCAGCTTTTTCAATGTGTCGGGCCCGAGACCCAGGCTTCTTTTCCATTCATCAGCTAATGCGTTCCCCCGCAGCCAAACGCCGCATGCCGGAGATCCGGCACGGTGCCGGAGAACTTTAAGCCCTGAGTACTGTATGTGTTATCACACAAAATATGATGTGATGAGTTGAAAATGAATAGTTGATTGGTGACTTTAATTGAAGCATTAAAGGTACCTTAACAAAGTTTCTTCTCGGTCTGAACAGAAAGCGCTCCTACATAAGCAGCAGAGCCAGCCGTTACTGGAGCTGCCCATGGGATACAAGGAGAAGGAGCTGACGGCAGAGATGATGCAGAAGCGCGAGGAGCGCGCCCGCAAAAGACGCCTGCAGGCTGCCAAGAAAGCCGAGGATAACAAGAACCAGACCATCGAGAGACTGACCAAGACCAGCAAGGCCAAGATCAAGAGCATGAAGGAGCGCAGGTCCAAGCAGGCGCAGCTGCCCATGGTGAGGTACAGCAGTAACGCTCAGGGCACCACCGTCTCGTACCCCGCCGGGATCCCCGTCCCGACGCCTGCTGCCCCGCCAGAGCCTCCCCCCACGCCCCTGAGCTGCGGCGTGTCCGGATGCTCCAACCTGAAGAAATACTCCTGCTCCAGGACCGGGACGCCGCTGTGCAGTCTGGAGTGCTACAGGAAGAACCTGACGCTAGTGCAGGAAGTCGCTTAAAGCACCGTCTGTCAGTGGCGTGTGTTTAAAAATAGTAGGTCCATGCAATTATGTTGAACAACAGACACAAAATTCTTTGATTAATCGGTGTAAAATCATGCTGAAGTTTATTTTGTGCATTCAAAGTGCAATTCATGAAACACAAGCAGTAATCTAACTTAATGTAAATGTATTAATAAATATTATACACACACACATATGTACGAATGTATACATCTATATATGCACACGCCCATATATATATTTGTGTGTGTGTATGTATATGCATATAAATTAATAAATGCTTTATAGTATTTTCATTGTTAGTTTATGATATCTAATGTTAACAAATTGAACTTATTGTAAAGTGTTGCCCAAATTCAATTCAATGTGACAGTTAATTACAAATGATCATCATGAAGAATCATGAGAATACATTTCTGTGCAAAAAATTACTTTGAACTGAGAGTAACAACATAATGGCAAATATATCTATAAATCATTCTGTAAAAAACTGAAAGTTGTTGCATTGAATTTGTGTGTAAAAATGTTACTAATAACAAATTCATTCTGCTTGTGTTTAATGAATGAAGCTCACTATCATTAAAATTTAAAAGCACAGTTTTATTTTTGTGAGAAGTCTGAAATAAAGAACACCTCATGTAAATCTGGTTTATTTTATGCATTTGAAGCCACATAAAGCGTCATTCTAAACCAAATTTATGAAAGTAACACTTTATAGGAAGGTTCAATTTATTAACATTAGTTAATGCATACTGCATAATGCATTAACAAATTTAACTTACTATAAAGTGTTATCCATTTTTTTTTTATTCAACTAAGAATTAAGAATTGCAAATTATTTACAAAGAAATTCATGAATCGTGAAAATGAATGTGTAAATAGTTAATAAAACCACTTTGAATTGAATATATTTCTCTGTAAATGATTCTGTAAAAACATTATTGCATTGAATCTGAATATAAAAATGTTTTATAACCTGTTTAAGAAAACATGTTTTAACAAGTAAACTACCCAGACTTAAGAGCGCAGCCTTATTTTTGTAAAAAGACTGAAATAAAGAACAGCTGAAGTAAATCTGATTATGTTAAAGAATCATTATTCACATGGATACCACACCATATTAAGTAGGGCTGGGTTTTGACACAAATTGCACAGTTTGATTCGCAAGCTTGCAATTTGATTCAATTTCAATTCAATATCAATTATTTTGGATATATATCAGGTACAGTAAATTGCACATTTTCTCAAAGAAAAATAATTTCAACGAATAATGTACAATATACATGCCTGGTTTGTATACAAACACTTAAATTACACTCAGTGAAGTTTTAATAATAATAAAGTTATGATAATAACTTTACAATTGCATAACTCTATTTCTACTCCAATTCGTTTTTTTGAAATATAAAAATGTAAAAAGTGGCTGTCATAAAAAAAAAACTTGGATTTATTTAAACATAAATTAAATATTGAAGATTATGAATACGTTCTATGGTGCATATATTTAGCAAAATGTTCCTCTTTAGGGTTCATTTTTCTTGCTTACTAACGAGTTTATGGCCACTTCTTTAGCTGGTCAGGCTAACATTATTACAAAAAAAGTACATTATTCAAATATAGACATATCCTGTGATAGCACAAATAAATGCGCAGCCATCTGCATTTGTACCCTGTACAGAAAATATAACTGAACAAGCTGTTGCGGTTAATGCTACCCCAGATAGTCAAGCAGTGTGAAAGCAACGGTCATCTGACGACATCGAAAATTGTGCAGTGTGAACTCGACATTACATGTCAGTTGTTTTCTGTGTTTCGCTTGACCTAGATTTCCTTAATTATGTCATTCTGTTCACCTGTAAATAATCAATTACCTTGTTAATCATCTTGTTTGCTCATTTGTTTTCCTGTGTATAAATGCCCTCAGTTTCTATCTAGTCTGCGTCCTGGATTGAGTTGAGTTTATGTGTTTGTATGTTCTTCTGGTGATTTTCCTGTCCTTTATATTAGAAGTTGAAATTAAAAGACTATTATTGTTTATTCCGTTGCTTACTGTTACAGTTGCATGTTTAATAACTTTTGAGGTTCATGCCATGCAAAAAATTATAAAGTTACATACGAACGATTATCCAGCTTTTAATTAGTGTTTGTTGAGGTGCAGTTACATGAAATTCGATTTATGTGTACCATTCCACGTAAGCTATGCTGTTAGAACCATATTAAATATATATTTCAGTCATGAAACTCTAGATGGCGCAGGCTGACGGGTTGTTAACGTAACTGATGATATTTAGAGAGTTAAACGACTTGGCACAAGCTGATTGGTTCATGCTGCATATGCAGCCAATGAGCTTACTGCCTTGCATTTATATTCATTCACTTGAGATTCTTGAGATTCTCTGAAACCCGCCACCATCCCTAGCTCCACCTGTATAGATCTGCTACGGGTTATTTTGTATGCTATTTGTGCAGCAGCAGTATGTCTTAAATACTCACAGCACCGTATCGCCGTATGCATTGGCAGTAGCAAGTTCCTGTACTTGCTTGCAGCAGCAGCAATAATCTACAACTACGCCATATGCATTGGCAGTAGCAAGTTCCTGTACTTGCTTGTAGCAGCAGCAATAATCTACAACTACAGCAATAACCAACAGCAGCAGCAATTCAGCAGCAGCGTAGCAGATCTGTTCCGCCAAGACCAAATACATTAACATTGTCATATCCATCACCATGTTAAAATGTTCTGAGACTTGTCATGATTGAACTTATTAATTAATTAAATGTTTTGACACTGTTTAATAGATTGGTTGAAATACACAGGAACAGATAACAACTACTAGAAATTATTTTCAGTAATTGTAATAAAGCTGACCTAAAATGAAAAACTTGAATGAAAAACTACAAATGAACTAAATGAAATAAGTCTAAACCGATAAAAATTATGTAAATACTGTAAAAATGATCAATTTATTAATTAAAAAATAAAAATGTTATTAAATGTTAATTTAAAAATAAAAATGTTATTAAATGTTTTCTGTTAAAATGACACTTCTAATTTAAATTAAGTATTCAAAATGAAGTTAAATTTTAAAAATAAATTTTAAATGCAAATTTTACAATTTAAATGACAAAAAAAAAAATATACTCATTTTAAATTATTTATAGAATGAAATGCACCACTGTTCAATTTTTTGTCTCTTATGCTCACCTAGACTAATTATTTGATAAAAAATACAGTAAAAACTGTACAATTGTGAAATATTATTACAATTTAAAATAGCAGTTTTCTATGTGAAAATATTGTAAACTGTAATTTATTTCTGTTATCAAAGCTGAATTTTCAGCATCATTACTCCAGTCTTCAGTGTCACATGACCCTTCAGAAATCCTTCTAATACGCTGATCTGCTGCAGATGGTGTCAGTGTTTGAGGTGTGTTACCCGTGAGGGCAGGCTCTGCTGGAAGGCCTGGCGTATGGACAGACAGCAGTGGTAGAAGTTCTGGATGAGCTGAGGGTGGATGGAGCCGCTCAGATGATTCATTTCTCTGTGTGTGGGAGCGATGAAGATGCCCTGCACCGTCTCCATCAGCACATAATGGAACAGTGTGTTCTCAGCGCCCGCCGTCAGTCTGTCAACACACACACACACTCACTCACTCACACACACACACACGCACTCACACAC
>NW_015624593.1:132945-139531 GCF_001515625.1 Sinocyclocheilus rhinocerous | reverse complement strand
GAGATTCCTGCAGCGCACTTTCAGAGTTTCTCTGAAACCGTCCACCTTCCCCAGCTCCACCTGTATAGATCTGCTACGGAGTTATTTTATATGCTATTTGTGCAGCAGCAGTATGTCTTAAATACTCACAGCACCGTATCGCCGTATGCATTGGCAGTAGCAAGTTCCTGTACTTGCTTGCAGCAGCAGCAATAATCTACAACTACAGCAATAACCAACAGCAGCAGCAATTCAGCAGCAGCGTAGCAGATCTGTTCCGCCAAGACCAAATACATTAACATTGTCATATCCATCACCATGTTAAAATGTTCTGAGACTTGTCATGATTGAACTTATTAATTAATTAAATGTTTTGACACTGTTTAATAGATTGGTTGAAATACACAGGAACAGATAACAACTACTAGAAATTATTTTCAGTAATTGTAATAAAGCTGACCTAAAATGAAAAACTTGAATGAAAAACTACAAATGAACTAAATGAAATAAGTCTAAACCGATAAAAATTATGTAAATACTGTAAAAATGATCAATTTATTAATTAAAAAATAAAAATGTTATTAAATGTTAATTTAAAAATAAAAATGTTATTAAATGTTTTCTGTTAAAATGACACTTCTAATTTAAATTAAGTATTCAAAATGAAGTTAAATTTTAAAAATAAATTTTAAATGCAAATTTTACAATTTAAATGACAAAAAAAAAAATATACTCATTTTAAATTATTTATAGAATGAAATGCACCACTGTTCAATTTTTTGTCTCTTATGCTCACCTAGACTAATTATTTGATAAAAAATACAGTAAAAACTGTACAATTGTGAAATATTATTACAATTTAAAATAGCAGTTTTCTATGTGAAAATATTGTAAACTGTAATTTATTTCTGTTATCAAAGCTGAATTTTCAGCATCATTACTCCAGTCTTCAGTGTCACATGACCCTTCAGAAATCCTTCTAATACGCTGATCTGCTGCAGATGGTGTCAGTGTTTGAGGTGTGTTACCCGTGAGGGCAGGCTCTGCTGGAAGGCCTGGCGTATGGACAGACAGCAGTGGTAGAAGTTCTGGATGAGCTGAGGGTGGATGGAGCCGCTCAGATGATTCATTTCTCTGTGTGTGGGAGCGATGAAGATGCCCTGCACCGTCTCCATCAGCACGTAAGGGAAGAGTGTGTTCTCAGCGCCCGCCGTCAGTCTGTCTCACACACACACACACACACACACAACTGTGATCGCCTGAACAGCATTCACATGACGTGAGGTCAATCTGCTCTTGAGAAGTAGACATTTTGTCATTTAAAGTGACTTACGGTACACCTGTTACAACTAGAGCTGGGTAGATTACTCACAATAGTCCGTTACACACACACACACAACTGTGATCGCCTGAACAGCATTCACATGACGTGAGGTCAATCTGCTCTTGAGAAGTAGACATTTTGTCATTTAAAGTGACTTACGGTACACCTGTTACAACTAGAGCTGGGTAGATTACTCACAAACTGTAGTCCGTTACTGATTCCAAAATGCATGACAAAAACTGTAGATAGTAACGTAATCCATTACATTACACTACATGATAAGATTACTTTCAGATTACTTTTAACATAACTTGTTTATCACACTGTTGATCTTGTACCATATTGATATAAAAATACAAAGAGTTAGAAAATTGTCTGCTCGGTGGACGGACAGATCAAATAATTGTAATATTGATTCTGCTACAGTTAATTCGAAGATATAATCTAAATATTTATTATTAATCATAACCAGTTATAATTAGTCATAAATATTTCCTTTTTTGAGCTTGAAATTACTACAATAGACTCCACTCGTTGTAATTAACAACATTAAACAGTGCATTAAACATTACATTACGTCAAGGTTTCCCAAACTGGTGTTTGTGAAGGAACTGCAGGGGATCTTAAAAATGTAAAATTAAAATAAATCATTTTAAAAGAACATCAATCAAAATAAAACACCTTTTAAAAAAATGTTGTTTACCTGCATGTCATGTGACCATTAACCAACGCCAGAGAACTCTGAACATGCAAATGTGATACTTCATTATCAAAATATTTATTTTATCTCAGGGGTACTTCAAGTAAATATATTAGGGGAAAGAGGTTCGGCTGACAAAAAAGTCTGGGAATCCATGCATTACATATAAATAAGAAATATCATGAATTTGTGCATTTTAATGTGTTTGAAAGAAAAAAGCCTTACAAAGACAAAGTAATACATAGTTAAATAACCCACTGAGTGGTAATTTAAATAAAAAGTAATGTGCTCATCAGTAGTTGATGCAATGTTAAAACACTTCTTAATACTGAAATGATTTTTGTAAATCCAGTGGTCAAATGCTGGTCTTTGTGTGAATATCCACAGGAAAAGAAAGGAAAATTTAAAATATGAAAAAGGAGAATTGGGGAGAATCAAAAAATTATTAATAATATTTTGCTATTGTGTGAATAAACCGTAATCATGTAATCAAAAAAGCAACAGTAGTGTGATTACATGGATTTTAAAATGTAATTTAATCTAATTACAAGTACTTAATTGTTTGAATCTGATTACGTAATCCACAGAGGTGGGGGCAAGTCACACATGTTCAAGTCTCAAGCAAGTCTCAAGTCACAGTACAAACAAATCAAGCAAGTCAAGTCAAGTCAGTACATTGTTCTTGAAAACTATTGTCATGGCTCAAAACAAGAAGCCTATTGCTGTTAATGTACATGTATCTTCCCCTGTAACTTATTGATTTCTTTGATTTTATAATAAGAACTAAATTGACAGCTATGCATTTAAGGCTATGATAGACTGGTTCAGTGGCTTGTGTTTTGTTTACCAAATTATGTCGCAATGATTTATAATAATAATTAGAGTTGTTATAAAGTCAAGTCCTGCGGAGTCATGAAGGTCAAATCAAGTCAAGTCTCAAGTCACTGGATCTCAAGTCCAAGTCAAGTCAAGTCATTTTCTTTATTTAGTCAAGCAAGTCACAAGTCCTTAAATTTGCGACTCGAGTCAAGCCATGTGACTCGAGTCCCCCACCTCTGGTAATCCAGATTTCATGTCATTAGTTACTACCCAGCTCTGGTTACAACCATTTTTCTTCCATTAAACACAAAATGTAAAAATGACAAAAACCTAATAAAAGTACTATAAAAGTTGGTCATACAACTAGATGAACTCACTTGAGAACGCTGTGCATCTCCTCAGTCTCTCTGTCAGTCAGACTCTTCCTCAGCGAGCCCAAATAGAAAGGGTTAGGATGCTTCGACCTGGGAATCTGACAGAACACACACACAAAACAACATAAAGACTGGACTATACACAATTTTACTGAAGAGTTATTGCTACTGAAGTGCATTTTAATGTCAATTAAAAACAGCCAATTAAAAAATGTCAAATAAAAAAAGAAACTTGAAAATAAAACAAAACGAAACAAAATAGAATAAAATAAAATGTGACCCTGGAGCTTTTGATTAGTAATATGCATTGCTTAGGACTTTATTTGGACAACTTTAAAGGCGATTTTCTCAATATTTTGATTTTTTTGCTCCCTCAGATTCCAGATTTTCATCTCAGCCAAATATTGTCCTATCCTAACAAACCATACATCAATGGAAAGCTTATTTATTCAGCTTTCAGATGATGTATACATCTCAATTTCACAAAATTGACCCTTATGACTGGTTTTGTGGTCCAGGGTCACAAATATGATTGGACTGGATTACATTTTGTGCTGGACTATACAAAATATTATAGAGAGGCTATTGTTATTAAAGTGCACTTGAATCTGGAATGTAAAAGAAAAAGCCTAAACTTAAAAAAAAAAAATCAATATTGAAATTAAGAAATAAATATCACAGGCCTGTTTTTATATCAATATATCTTGTGCTGAACTTGATCTGACTTGGCTGTATAAATGTTGGCACTCTTCATCTAACAAGCGCAGCTACTGTCTGCTGCTCTGACCTACACGTGATGAAAGCTAGTTTCCATGCGTTTTGCTTGAGCTCGTCTCTCTCTAGGAGAATTTATGAGCCTGAAAGCTTCATCCAGGCCGTCCACTCTGTAAGCTGAACTCAGATGGACGTGATTTATAACGGACGTGATTTATAACAGCAGCTCCTGATGCAGCTATATGAGAGGAGAGGCCGATCTGACACATACCCAATAACAGACGGCCGGATCATAATTCATATGCAGCGCTGATATATACACTGACGTCTCACTGCTGGAGAAATCTAATTATATTACTTCGATGTCACTTCTCTTTCTCTGCAGGTTGTTATGGGAAAGTACAAAGCAAGTGTTTTATGTCAGCACCAAACTTTAGTTGGAGCAATGAAAGACAAAGTGAGTGTTTGAATTCAATCACTATTTTTGTGATTCAGTTTGGTGATGCTAGTGGTGCACAATTCACCTTTAATTTATTGATATATTACACAAACCTACCCACATCAAATACGTTATATACAATAATTGATGCTTTAATTGTGAAAGATTTAATTAACTTCAACCAACTTAAATGTTTAAATATAGTAATTTAATTTCACTATTTTGACTTGTTTGTAATTTGGTAATAAAATAATTAAAAGAACCATAATCAATTTCAGCAAGTATAAGGTATATGATAAAATATTAACATGAAGAAACATGGCAAATCAAGATCAAACTCTCTCTCTCTCTCTCTCTCTCTTTATATAAATAAAATAACTTTATAATTTAAATAATATTTGCTATAAATAATATATAACAATCTTCATAATATATATTTATAAAATCTGCATAAATTGATTTATCTGAATTACTTCATTTTCAGTATGATAAATATATTACTATGAAATATTACAACCGAACTTTAATTATGAAGTAAATGAACTTTAGAATTGAAATAATACACTATAATATACGAGACAAGCAAGAAATGTTCCTACAGTTAAACTTCAATTGTGAAGTAAGATTAACTTTATAATTTAAATATTAAAATATTTCTATAAAATCTGCAAAAATACATATATTTAAAAATATCTGCATTAATTAAAGTACAGTAAATACTAGCTTGAAATATTCCTACAATTGAATTTCAACAGTGAAGTGAAATCAAACGCAAAATTTAAATTAATACCATGAATAATATCTGCATAAATACATATATTTACAAAATCCGCATAAATTAATTCAGTACAATAAACACTTCCATGAAATATTCCCACAATTGAACTTAACATTACAGTTTAAAAAGTATATACTATAAATAATATAATGTAAATATGAAGAGTTTATTAGCAAAAACCGATAAACGCCACTTTAAAAAAATGAGCTGATTATCGTGCATTATTCTCCACATATAGCGCGATCTGAACCCTAAACACGTTTTGTCAGACAAGCGCCTTGTTGTTTTTGAACAGAAGCCGATAAGTCCATTTCAGCGAATCAGCGCGCTGTATTCAGGTCAGGTGACAAGGCTACTTTCACTTTGAAAAGACGTGCTAGCTGAGAGGAGTTTCGTCAAAGCTGACTAAAAGTGATCGAGGATGGATAATTTCGGCGAACTTGATGAACCGGTGATATCTTCTTCAGGGCGAAAAAATAAAATAAAAGCCTTGCAAAAGCAGCGCGTTACAATGGTGAGGGAAAAGCTCCGTGTATTGCGTGTAATCACATCCATACAGTTTATGATCACAACAACAGCAACGTTTGTCAGGCATCTACATCTGAGGAGATTACAAAGATTAAACCAGTGTTTTTTTTTAACTCTAAAACATGAAATGTGGAGTTATCTGCTTTTGCTATAAAACAAACTGTTAATATATAAATAAAAAAAACATACTTTCAATTAACTTTAATTTTGTAAGCTACCTGTATTTGTTTAAGTTAGGGTTCAACCCAACTGCAGTTTGATTTATATTACTTGGAATGCACAATAAAAAAAAAACATGATTTCTGAAAGTAAATAAAAATGGAGTTATCTATTTCTGCAAATAAACTCTTCATATATTTCTGCATTACTGTAAGTAGGAATTTCAGGTAGTGATTCATTTTATTAATGCATAATGTAATTTATTATCAGGATGAAATATGGCCTTTTTTGATGTTTTGTGAGACTGACCCCTGTAAAACGTACTACTAGTGAAACAGCACCACATGAACTGTGATTAAAGGGATAGTTCACCCAAAAATGAAAATTCTGTCATTAATTACTCACCCTCGTGTCGTTCCAAACCCGTAACACCTCCATTCATCTTCAGAACACAAATTAAGATATTTTGATGAATTTTGAGAGCTCTCTGACCCTCCCACAGACATCAACTGTGTCACGCGGTATCAACGTGTCACGCGGTAACAACGTATCAGCGTGACGCAGCTGACACAGTATAGCATACCGATTTTACCGATCTCCTTGCTACGTTTCTGGACCTTGATCGTGGTAATTACAGTGCTGTCAATGGGAGGGTCAGAGAGCTCTCAGAATTCATCAAAAATATCTTAATTTGTGTTCCGAAGATGAACGGAGGTCTTACGGGTTTTAATTAATGACAGAATTTTCATTTTTGGGTGAACTAACCCTTTAA
>NW_015624593.1:126753-132622 GCF_001515625.1 Sinocyclocheilus rhinocerous | reverse complement strand
TCAATGGGGGGGTCAGAGATCTCTCAGAATTCATCAAAAATATCTTAATTTGTGTTCCGAAGATGAACGGAGGTCTTACGGGTTTGGAACGACATAAGGGTGAGTAATTAATGACAGAATTTTCATTTTTGGGTGAACTATCCCTTTAATGTAAGAGAAAGACCTTGAAAAATCCTGCGCTGCCCAGGCTGCCGTCTGACCCTCCCGAGCCCAGGGAGTCTCTGCGTGTGCCACTAGAGGGCATCCGGTGCACTGCGTCCGGTGTGGAATGAGGACTCAGACCCGATGTGAAGGACGGCGTCCCGTCGGCGTGACCCTCACTGCCGCTGTCAGACAGACTCCTCTGTGGACTCGGTCTCCGTCCTCTCAGACTTGACGAGCCTGACCCCGCCTCCCCGAACAGACTCCGCCCCATATTTATTTCTGTGATGCAAAGCTGAATTTTCAGCATCATTACTCCAGTCTTCAGTGTCACATGATCTTCAGAAATCATTCTAATATGCTGCTCGAGAAACATTTATTATTATACTTCATACTTTGTGATACGTTTTATTTCATGTTTCTTTGATGAATAGAAAGGTCAAAAGAACAGCATCTCTCACCAGGCCCACTATGAGCAGGAAGTGTCTTCCGTGTGGTTCGCAGTATCCAGGATGTGATGCGGTGTTGTTCTGGGTTCTCCGCTGTGGAAACACCTCCCTCCACACCACCAGCTGCCCCACGCGCTGCTCAGACGCCAGCGGCAGCAGACAGTAATGCTGACAGTACAAACACACGTCCAGAAGGTCTTCTTTAGGCAGGTGGTTCGCTATGAGATATCCCTGCCAGACAGATGGACAAATAACAGATCTGTATTCCTGACCTTCAGTAGTGTAAAAATGTGTGACAAAGAACATAAACACTGCTAACTAGAGAAGCCCATTTCCGCCACTGAATAAAAAATAAAACGGGTAATTACGACTTTTTATCTCACAATTCTGTCTTATTTTCTCACAATTACGAGTTTACATGTCAAGATTCAGACTTTTTTTCTTAAAATTGTGAGATTTAATCTCTCAGTTGCGAGTTATAAAGTCAGAATCGGTTGATATAAAGTTGCAATTGCATGTCAAAGTCAGAATTGCGAGATAAAAAAAAATCACGATTGTGACTTGTTTTGCAATTTACTTTTTTCTTGCAATTGTAAGTTTATATCTCGCAATTCTGATTTGTTTCTGGCAATTTTGACCTTTTTCTTGTAATTGCAAGTTTATATCTCGCAATTCTGACTTGTTTCTGGCAATTTTGACTTTTTTCTTGTAATTGCAAGTTTATATCTCGCAATTCTGACTTGTTTCTGGCAATTTTGACTTTTTTCTTGTAATTGCAAGTTTATATCTCGCAATTCTGACTTGTTTCTGGCAATTTTGACTTTTTTCTTGTAATTGCAAGTTTATATCTCGCAATTCTGACTTTAGTCTTGCAATTTGACTTTTTTCTCGCAATTGCGTTTTTATATCTTACAATTCTTAAAATGGCGAGATTTATAAAGTCAGAATCGGGTGATATAAAGTTGCAATTGCATGTCAAAATCAGAATTGCGAGATTAAAAAAAAATCATGATTGTGACTTGTTTGCAATTTACTTTTTTCTCGCAACTGTAACAATATCTCGCAATTTTGACATTTTTCTTGTGATCGCGAGTTTATATCTTGCAATTCTGACTTTTTTCTTGCAATTGCAAGTTTATATCTCGCAATTATGACTTGTTTCTGGCAATTTTGACTTTTTTCTTGTAATTGCAAGTTTATATCTCGCAATTCTGACTTGTTTCTGGCAATTTTGACTTTTTTCTTGCAATTGCAAGTATATATCTCACAATTCTGTCTTATTTTCTCACAATTACGAGTTTACATGTCAAGATTCAGACTTTTTTTCTTAAAATTGCGAGATTTAATCTCTTAGTTGCAAGTTATAAAGTCAGAATCGGGTGATATAAAGTTGCAATTGAATGTCAAAGTCAGAACTGTGAGATAAAAAAAAATAAAGATTGTGACTTGTTTGCAATTTTCTCGCAATTTTGAAAATTTTCTTGTGATCGCGAGTTTATATCTTGCAATTCTGACTTCGTTCTTGCAATTGCAAGTTTATATCTCGCAATTATGACAATTTCTTTTAATTGTGAGTTTATATCTCACAATTCTGACTTAAGTCTTGCAACTTTTACTTTTTTCTCGCAATTGCGAGTTTATATCTCGCAATTCTGACTTCTTTTCTCAGAACTGTGAGATATAAATTCACAATTGTGAGTTATAAAGTGCAATTATGTAAGTTTATTATATAAGAATGCTGGTAACCAAACAGTTGACGGTAGCCATTAAAATGGGGAAAAAAATGCTATGAAAGCCAATGGCTACCGTCAACTGTTCGGTTACCAACATTCTTCAAAACATCTTCTTCTTTGTTCAACATCTGAAAGAAACTCATAAAGGTTTGGAATCACTTGTGGGTCAGTAAATGATGACACAGTTTTCATTTTTGGGGGAACTATCCCTTTAAGGAGCAACAGATGGAGACTTAACTTATCAATCCTCTTCACATCATCATTCATAATTAAAAGAGTCTCTTCAGCTGACAGCTGCATTCACAAGAAGCAGCACGTCGCCCTTCTGTCAAACTCGTTTCAAAGATTAAACCTGAATGAGACTCCTTTACAAGCACGTTTGAATTTCAATTACTCACTGACAGCAGGCGTGTAGCACTTTCTACAGCAACATGATTCACAATGGATGATAACATGTGGCTTCAGGTGGTTCAGCACTTACCTTGTAAAACAGACAGGAGCCCAAAATGACGTACAGACGCCTCATGCCATAGAAATCCTCAGACTGACCAAGAGAACAGAGTAACAGTATTATTTCATACCAGTGTTACTTCATTGTCATTGCTATACTATCATAGTTTATTATGGTACAGTATTATTGGTGTTAGATTTAGTTACCGATAATAACCTTGCTTAGTTAGTACTGTACATTTATAATGAGAAATACCATTTATAACCTTTCCCTGCTGCAAACCCAAGCCCTTCATGTTGAAATTGTTATAAAGGCATTTAAAAGTATTTCCATCCAGTTTTTACAGAATAATCCAAATACAATCTGACAGACAGTAACTGAACCATCAGCCGTATCAGACTAATACAGTAAGACTGTATCCAGCGTCCAAAATGAACTTTCTGTACACATACACATAGAAATGTACTGTCCATCAAACTGCATTTTTACAAATTTTATTTTTTATTCTTGAAGATGTAAAATTTGTTTAAATTATGTAGCTGTTTTTTCATTTTGTGCACCACATCAGTGTTATTTTAGTATTATTTATATACTATTAATGCATTTAAGATTTTGAAGAGTTTTTATTTTTATATTTTCAGTTTTCATTTTAATTTTAGTTTAAGTTTTGGTGATTTTTTTCTGCTATCTTTTGCTATTTTTATTGGATTTTACACACACACACACACACACACGTAATATAAATAATACATATTTACTTTTTATTATTTATTATAATTATAATATATGAAATTTAGCTTTTAATATTATCTATATATTAATAATGTATTAATTAATATTTTAAATTAGGTTTTATTTTTAGATTTTCCATTTTCATTTCAATGATTTTTTTAATGTGCTTTTGTGAATTTGAAGTTTTATTTATATTTTATTTACTTATTTTAGTGCTTTAAGTTAAATAAATAAATAAAAGTTGTCAAGGCAATAATTATAATTTGTTTACATTTTTTGTGTTATCATCTAATATTTCATTAAATATTTATATTTAGTTTATTCAATAAATATATTAAAAAAACATATTCATCTTTATTTCAAGTACCAAAACTATCTTTTAATAGTTTTACTTAAAGATAATCACTACAGTATCTCTTCAAAACACAACCTGACATCAAATCATATACTGATTTTATTCCTTAATGTTTTCCCATAGTTATGGAGTTATGATAATAAAAAACGGGTTATCTGAGCTCAAGAACACATCTTACCATGTCACCAAAATCTGACGACTCAAAGTCTGAGAGCACAGTGTCCACTTCCACCTTGAGAAACAGCCAAAACATAATAAACACCTGAGAGCATGCCATTTATTAATATTACACCCATATTGTACCAATTTCATGAGGATGATCACCGAAAGACAGCAGCATATGGATTTGGACAACATGAAGGTGAGTAAATGACAGAATTGGGTGAAATATTCCTTTAAACTAATGCATGAGACATTACATAGAGCTTCAGTAGCCACACCTTTATGTCTGCTGGTAAAGTGAGCCAGCGGACGGCCGGCAGCCCGTCTAAGAACAGGCTCCCTGAGATGTCAGGGCTGGGATATATTAATAATGTATTAATTAATATTTTAAATTAGGTTTTATTTTTAGATTTTCCATTTTCATTTCAATGATTTTTTTAATGTGCTTTTGTGAATTTGAAGTTTTATTTATATTTTATTTACTTATTTTAGTGCTTTAAGTTAAATAAATAAATAAAAGTTGTCAAGGCAATAATTATAATTTGTTTACATTTTTTGTGTTATCATCTAATATTTCATTAAATATTTATATTTAGTTTATTCAATAAATATATTAAAAAAACATATTCATCTTTATTTCAAGTACCAAAACTATCTTTTAATAGTTTTACTTAAAGATAATCACTACAGTATCTCTTCAAAACACAACCTGACATCAAATCATATACTGATTTTATTCCTTAATGTTTTCCCATAGTTATGGAGTTATGATAATAAAAAACGGGTTATCTGAGCTCAAGAACACATCTTACCATGTCACCAAAATCTGACGACTCAAAGTCTGAGAGCACAGTGTCCACTTCCACCTTGAGAAACAGCCAAAACATAATAAACACCTGAGAGCATGCCATTTATTAATATTACACCCATATTGTACCAATTTCATGAGGATGATCACCGAAAGACAGCAGCATATGGATTTGGACAACATGAAGGTGAGTAAATGACAGAATTGGGTGAAATATTCCTTTAAACTAATGCATGAGACATTACATAGAGCTTCAGTAGCCACACCTTTATGTCTGCTGGTAAAGTGAGCCAGCAGACGGCCGGCAGCCCGTCTAAGAACAGGCTCCCAGAGATGTCAGGGCTGGGCGGTCTGGAGCTGTCAATCAAACGCCACGGCTGGATGAGCTGCTGGAAGAAGAGGCAGAAGAAGTGATCCAGACGAGGAGCGTTCTCCTCCTCACAGAAGCAGCTGAAGAGAGACAGAGGTTATGCAGTCATCAGCTGCTGTATCCACACACACATAACGCTCTCCAGAAATATACAGACACACCTGTCAAGAGAGCCGTGCATGACCTTGAGCGTTCGGACAGCTCCCTCAATCACAGTCTGCAGATACAACAGAGGCACCCTGCGGGACACATGCACACTAAACTGAGGAACAGACACTCCAACAATGTCTATAATTCACCTCAAAACAAAAATATTACTGAAAACTCATAAAGACTAGATGGTACATCTCAAGGGGTTAATCCTAATAGATAAATAAATAAAAAACCAGCTATGAAAATTAGGAATTAAACAAAAACAATGCTAAAAGCTGGCAATAAAATAAGATGGAGAGATGAAATCTACAATTAAATTAAACAAACTTTAAATAATAATAATAAGAATTAATATTACTGTTGTTATTATTATTATTATTATTATTGTTAAGACATTTAAAAATAGAAATATCCTAAACAAAATTTCTGATGCTTTTATATTAATAAATTAAATAAAGTAAAAAAAAAAAATATATATATATATATATATATAAAAATAAAATAAGATAAAAACA
>NW_015624593.1:125597-126627 GCF_001515625.1 Sinocyclocheilus rhinocerous | reverse complement strand
TAAAATAAGATAAAAACAGATAAAAGAACACAAAATTGTGAATTAAACAAAAACAACACTAAAGCTAGAAATAAAATAAAGGGTGGAAAAATGAGAAATACACTGAAACTAAACATTTTAATTAATTTAAATTATTTAGTAAAAATAATAATACTAATATTAATAAATATTATTATTGTTGTTGTTGTTTAACCTGAATTTAAAATGAACACAACGTTTAAAAAAATAGAAATATCTTTTTAAAATCTAAAACAACAAGTGTGAACATCCACTCAGAGATTAATAAAAATACATTTGAAATAAAAACTCAAAATCTCATGCTTTTGTAAAATAAAAAATAAAATGAAATAAAACAGGTTTTTCTAAAAAGTATTTCTGGTTACTTGAGAGACTTAGTGGATTGGGACACATCCGGAGAGACGTCATTTTTGTGTCATTCTTCATTCTGGAGCAATAAACAGCGATCGTCATGAACAAGCTGAACATCTGGGATTATTGATTATTATTGAGAAGATGACGTCCAAGACCACGTGTCATCAGACGAGCTGATTATAAAGATCAATACCAATTACAATCACTGGAGTTATTATCTGCATTACAGATATTCGTATTAGGGCTGGGTTTTGACACAAATTTCACGATTCAATTCGATTCTCATTCACAAGCTTGCGATTCGATTCGATTCAATATCGATTATTTTGGACATACAGTGGGTACGGAAAGTATTCAGACCCCCTTAAATTTTTCACTCTTTGTTATATTGCAGCCATTTGCTAAAATCATTTAAGTTAATTTTTTTTCCTCATTAATGTACACACAGCACCCCATATTGACAGAAAAACACAGAATTGTTGACATTTTTGCAGATTGTTAAAATTAATGAAGTTTTTACAATAATAAAGTTACAGTTACATAATATTTCTACTTCAATTCGTTTTTTTTTTTTTTTTTTTTTATATAAACATTTAAATGGTGGTTGTCATTAAAAACTTGGATTTATTCAAACATAAATTAAACATTGAAGAACAGT
>NW_015624593.1:101807-121240 GCF_001515625.1 Sinocyclocheilus rhinocerous | reverse complement strand
ATATATATATATATATATATATATATATAAAATTATATTTATTTATAATATTTTTATTATATTTAATATATTTTAGATTGTGATTTTTTTTTTTTTATTTAGGGCAAAATGTGTTTAATTGTCTTGAAAATAACTGTATAATAGAAAGAAAAAAAACATTAATGCCCTTAAACATATTTCTAACTACAATTTTCTTATTTTTATTATGTTGTTTTTTTAAAATCCAGACATGTTCTGTACAGGTTTTGTGAAAGTCGCCCAGCTGCATTTCCGCCAATCGTAACTTTTCATTCACATTTTGCTTCTCTTTATGAATTGAGTAATTCAAACCTTTAAAAATAAAACGTTCCAAAGTCTTCCTCGCGTCACGCTGATGCTGCTGTAAACGCGAGCCATTCATGCTTAATCCTGACTGATTTAACTGGGGAAACTCTTTTGGATGTTAATGGATTAAGCACTGAAAAAATCCACACACAGCTTTAGCTTTGCCCAGTTTTCAAGCTGAAAATGACATTTGTAATGCAATCAATGGGGAGAGTCTCAGAACACTGTGTACTTCTGAATGAAGTCAAAAGGACTGACCTCATCCTGCGGCGAATCGGAGTCCAGTTTGAGCGAGAGGTACATGACTATGTGTGGGACATGTGCGATGGACATCTGGAGCTCGACAGTGTCCTCGCCCCACAGCAGACGCACCAGCTGACTGACCACAGGAGCCGCTTTCGCTCTCGAGTCCGGAGCCCTCCCGGCGGGACAGACCGTCTCCAGAGTCAACCTCAGCTGAGAAACAACCTCAAATAAATACTGTGATGATGACAGGACAATACTCTAATACACTTACACTAAGAAGAGTCTATAAAACAGGAACTGAATTGCATGTGTTTGCCTCCTAAACACCTTTGAGCTACCATTGGTCCGTGGCGATTATGCAGTCGGTGGGTGTGTTCTGGAACTCCGCCGCCTTCGACGTGCGATATCCCCCCCCGGTTCGTTTCTCATTCCACGGAGGCCAAACAGGAGAACACATCTCCGCGACTATCTTGCGGGCTGTGCACGGTCCAATCTTGAATGTTTTCAGCCACACTTTGTTGCGTGGCCCCACAGGCTAGTACTCGGAGTGTCAAAGCCAGTCTCTCCGTAGTGGAAATCGGTGAAAAATTTTCACATATGGTGATACCCTTTTCAAGAGATCGTCAATCCACGCGGCGCACATTCTGAAGTAAGAAAAATGCACTTCCTCATCTGTGCTCCGCATTTGCTGAATAAAAAGGGCAAACTCGCCATCATTCTTTCTGTTTTCGTTAAATGGACGCACATACCATCTACGTCGCTTGCTCTTGTTCTTTTTATTTGCCACTGTATAGATCAATGCTAGATGTTTACGAAACTGTTCTTCTCTCACAGCCGCCATCGTTGTTGTGTTTAGGGGGTACACGCGGTCGGCGTGACACGTTTACAACCCCGCCTCCAGCAGCACGGGGGTGTCGGAATGTTCGAAAACAGTATACCGTCGACTGGCTCCATAGTTTCCACATGACATGAACACAAGCTCAGATTTAATGTCAAATCAAGACCAAGATACAGCATCACAGTTTATATGAATTACAGGGCATTTTTTAATAGCGATCAATTAACAAAACTTGGGTGGATAAACAATAATTTTATTTTTTGCCATGTTCTTTGTGATCACCATAGGTTCACGGTTCTGCTGCACTTATGGTGAGTTCAAGTCATGTCGGATAGATCGTATTTACGAGTTGAACGCACATGAATGCCACCACAAAGTCGTTATTACGAGTGGGAAACTCGAAATTTTCTTTAAGCCCCGAGTTTCCGAGTTGGGGGCGTGTCAATGAGAAACATGGCGGAATCGATGGATGCAACGTCTGTAGTTGACCGTAAATTTTTGTTTAAATTGATAGTTTAGTTGTCCTATAAACTTAAATTGGTCATGTTCTTGTTACGCAGCTGAAATCCAAGTAAAAAAATGCAGACCCTGTTGTATTTTCTTGTAATTTATTAAAAGGTACACCGCCATCTTGTGCCGACTAAACTGACTTGAACGCACCTGGCGTCGTAATTACGACTTGTCAACTCATAAGTACGAACGTCCCAGGAGGACTTGAACGCAGCATAAGGCCCCGATATACTTCAAACGAAATCGAAGAACGAACTGAAATGACGTAATTTCGAACTAAATCAGGCCGAAACGAAGTTCGAGTTCGAAGTTCGAGTTCGAAACAGCTCACCAAAGCGAACTTTTTGGGGGAGTTCGTTTTGCCTCCTAAACACCTTTGAGCTACCATTGGTCCGTGGCGATTATGCAGTCGGTGGGTGTGTTCTGGAACTCCGCCGCCTTCGACGTGCGATATCCCCCCCCGGTTCGTTTCTCATTCCACGGAGGCCAAACAGGAGAACACATCTCCGCGACTATCTTGCGGGCTGTGCACGGTCCAATCTTGAATGTTTCAGCCACACTTTGTTGCGTGGCCCCACAAGCTAGTACTCGGAGTGTCAAGGCCAGTCTCTCCGTAGTGGAAATCTGTGTCCTGTGCGTTTTTGCATGTTTCACATATGGCGATACCCTTTTCAAGAGATCGTCAAACCGCGCGGCGCACATTCTGAAGTATGAAAACTGCACTTCCTCATCTGTGCTCTGCATTTGCTGAATAAAAAGGGCAAACTCGCCATCATTCTTTTTGTTTTCGTTAAGTGGACGCACATAACATCTAAGTCGCTTGTTCTTGTTATTTTTCTTTGCCACTGAATAGATCAATGCTACTGCCAGATGTTTACGAAACTGTTCTTCTCTCACAGCCGCCATCGTTGTTGTGTTTAGGGGGTACACGCGGTCGGCGTGACACGTTTACAACCCCGCCTCCAGCAGCACGGGGGTGTCGGAATGTTCGAAAACAGTATACCGTCGCTTAGCCTTTTCGAACTTCTTTTTGCCCTCAAACGAAGAACGAAAAAGAACTTTGTTTGAAGTATATCAGGGCCTTTAGTGTGAAATGAAATGTTCTATAAATGAATATATTATATTATTATATTATATATTACAAACTATTATATGAAAGTATTAATAATATTTCAACATTTTGCAAGAATTAATGTTTACACACACACACACACGTTTGTTTCTGTGAATTGTGGGGACTATCCATCGACTTCTATTACTTTTATACTGACCAAACGATATTTTCTATCCCCTAACCCTAAACCTACCCTTTACAGAAAACCTGTTTGCATTGTTACACATCATTTACTATTTTTAATAATTTTTTTCCCCCAATCTCAACAATTTCAGGTTTTACTATCCTTGTACACAATGTAGCATAAACAAGTACACACACACAATCCAAAATTAGTTTCAATCCAAAATCGAACAACAAAAATTAGACATAATATTTAATTAAATTAACTAAAATAATTAAATAACTAATTCGGGGCCAGATTTACTAACAGCTTGCGCCAGCGCAAACCATCTTTTGGCGTTAAAATAGTACTATCAGGTTTTACTAAAGACGAATATGAATATGCAGATATGCATTTTTAGGAGTTTCCCTTTCAGACGCAAAAGTTATGGGAGGAGAGTATTAAAATGAATCACGAAACGCGATTTACTAACGTTCGCACTCGTCAAATTACTGGTATTTGCGCCATTATTTAACGTCCCAAAAAAAAGCATGTCAAACTATTTTGCGCTTGAAATATAATATTTTAGAATATATTTTTTAATTAACAATATTAATATTTAATGTATTATATTTTTACTGTATTACATGAATGAAGGGCATAAATGTGTATAAAAATGTCTGTAAAACTAAAGGATAATGTCCTGGCAGAAAAGTACCAATATTACCAAAAATGACCAAAACATCTCTTTTTCTAGAATTTATTTTCTTACAGTGTGAGAAATTGTCCAATTCAGCATGAACATTGGAAAGACGACAAGAAATTATGGTTCTTTGAGATCGCCAAATTTATTTTACATACTCGCCAACAACTTTTTCCTTTGCACCAAGGTCAAGCTAAATTAAACTTAAAATAATGGAGCATATTGAGCACAGCGGTATAATAATTGCTGTTATTGCCAGGGTTGTATTACTTGACATAAATAAGTATAACTTATATTTTTGGTGCAACAGCCTGACATCAAGCTTAACTTAAGTAAATAACCTCAGAAAGGCTGAATGATGATGGTGTAAAGAGATGTGGTTGTGTAAAAAGAGACTCGCTGTACTCTACCACATGCTGCTTCAGTAATTCAGAAACATAAACAGTTTTTGCAGTAATACTGTGCCATTCCTCCACATCTGATCTCTTTGTGTCTGATTTCCCACATGCAAAATTACTTTGAAAGTGGCATTTGTAATGTTACAAAAGATTTCTATTTCAAATAAATGCTGTTCTTTTGAAATCAGTTTCCACAAAATTATGAAGCAGATTGTTAATAATCAGAAAAGCAAATCAGCATATTAGAATGATTTCTGAAGGATCATGTGGCACTGAAGACTGGAGTAATGATGCTGAAAATTCAGCTTTGCATCTCAGGAATAAATTACATTTTAAAATATATTAAAACAGAAACCAGCTATTTTAAATTGTAATAATATTTCACAATATTACTGTTCTTACTGTATTTTTAATCAAATAAATGCATCCTTGGTGAGCAGAAGACCTGCAGCATTCAACTCACACATAAGATTTAAGATTCAAGGTAAACATGTTGCTCCAAAGTCAGCCACATATTGCTGCTAAAAACAAACCGTAGCTTTCTAAGATTGTGCAGATCATAAAAGCCATGCACTCAGAGATCAAGGAGAGCAGCAGCTCCCAGAAAGCGGCGTATTCACTCCCACGCGGCTGTTTAACATGCAGAGCTGGACTGCAGCGCTGAGCCTGAGGACGGCGGGCGGGAAAACCACACCAGCTTCCACACCGACCTCATATTCACATCACACATCTCATCTGTAAGTTGCTCTGGATAAATGCGTCTGCTAAATGAACAAATGTAAATGTTAATCGCAACATGAAAATTTGATACCGGCATATCCCTACTGTAGATATGATGTCTTCATAGAGTAGGGCCAAAAGAGGTCTGCAGGCTGACACTTTTAAGAGCTATTATTAAATAAGTATTATTTTTTATTTATATGTTGCTTCAAAAAAAAAAAACAGTATTTCCTATGATACTTGCAGTACTGTCGGTAAGATTTTGTAATGTCTTTGAAAAAAGTCTCTTCTGCTTACCAGGGCTGCATTTATTTTACCATACAATTTAAAGTTTTTCTATTTAAAATTTCAATTCAAATTTTCTATTTGAATATATGTTAAAATATAATTTATTCATGTGATGGCAAAGCTGAATTAAATTGTATCAAAAATACACTACAAAAATATGAAATCAATGTCATATTTTTTCATATTTTCCATTCATCAGATTATTTTAACCAATTTCAACGTCATTTATTAATTTCCACAACATTCACCTTAATTTTTTAAGTCAGTTTAATATCATTTAAGTTCAAATAACTTGTACAGCCAGTTTGATTCTGAATGTTTTAAGTTAAAGTAAGTGTGATTTTTAGTGTACAGTAAAAACTGTAATAATAATTATATAAACTGTGAAATATTATTACTATTTAAAATAACTGTTTTCTATTTCAATATGTTTTAAAATGTAATTTATTCCTGTGATAAAACCTGAATTTTCCTCATTACTCTAGTCTTCAGTGTCACATGATCCTTCAGAAATAATTCTAATATGCTGATTTGCTGCTTCAAAAACATTTCTTACTATTATCAATGTTGAAAACATTTGTGCTGCTTAATATTTTGCGGAAACTGTTTCTTCGGGATTCTTTGATTAATAGAAAGTTCAAAAGAATAGTATTTATTTGAAATAGAAAGCATTTACAACATTATAAATGTCTCTTTTGATCAATTTAATGCATCCTTATTGAATAAAACCATTACTTTCTTTCAAAAACAAACACACAATCTGACCCAGTGTTGGTGTCAGTGTCCAAAGAAAGGCTGCTGTCAGTGATGGTTTTGTTCCTGTGGTTTAGAAACTCTTCAGGTCGGTCTTAACATTGAAAATCAACGATGAAGCAACTCTTACCTCATAATTTCACCAGCCGAGGCAAAGCTGATTTTAAAACTTTGGCAAGCCTTTTGAAACCTCACAAGAGCACAGTTCCTCTACCCTAATATCATAATAGTCTTGCCTGTCCTTTTTTGTCCTACGGTGTAATTTACTATCGGTTCTCGTCCTTTAATCACTTTCTCCCTCTCTCCTCTCCACAGGATAATGGCTCTTTTCCTGTGGCCTACAAAAACAAGCGTTAGCATAACCGCCGTCGCGACGCAACTCTGTAATTTCGACATTCCGTCCTCTTTCAGGCAACTGAGTGAACAAGACCAGCTTGAGAAGTGATCAAATGGAAAGCATTCTCAGAAAGAAGCGTAACTAGCTATAGTTACAGAAAAACACGGCTGCAGACCGTCAGCGTTTGACTGAACTCAACATCTTCTGTGAGTGACGCTTGCTTGTGAGAAACTCATCCCCACACTTAAAAATAAAGGGTTTTTATTGGCATCTATGGTTCCTTGAAGAGCTTTTAACAAGCTTTCCAATGCAAAGGTTCTTTATAGTGCAAAAGGGTTCTTTAGAATTTTAAAATGTTCTTCACTTGAAGAAAAATGGCTCTTTTAAGAACTGTTCAAAGGTTCTTTGCAGAGCCAAAATGATTCTTCTTCTCCCATTTTGGGACCTTTATTTTTAAGAGAGCACGGCAAAAAAAAGGACTTCTTAATTAAGCTTTCTGGACGTTTTGTTGAGTAAATATAACTAAAAATCTAAAAAGCCTAAAAACACTACATAAGATGTTAAGACTTGTTTGTGTAAGAGCATCTTTCACAGGAGTGCATGTTGCCTTTCTGCAATGGATTTGTTTAGTTAAAAAGCAGTCTCTTCCGTTCACCAAGGCTGCATTCATTTGATCAAAAATACAGTGAAATATACATGAAATATTATTACAATTTATAATAACTGCTTTCTATTTTTAAAATGTAATTTATTCCTGTGATTAAAGCTGAATTTTCAGCATTGCTCCAGTCTTCAGTGTCACATGATCCTTTAGAAATGATTCTAATATGCTGATTTCCTGCTCAAGAAACATTTCTGATTATTATCAATACTGAAAACCATTTTGCTGCTTCATATTTTTTGTGGAAAACTTTTTTTAATCAGGATACTTTGATGAATAGGAAGTTCAAAAGAACAGCATTTATTTGAAAATTAAATCTTTTGTCACATTATAAATGTCTTTACTGTCACTTTTCATCAATTGAATGCAACCTTGCTGAATGAAGGTCTGAAAAAATGAGTCTCAATGATATTCTGATCTCTATATGTCTCAAGTCTCTCATGTAAGAAAAAAAATCGTAAAACTGATCGATTAGAGATGTAACAGCTTATCTCTCGTTCATGACTGCATGAATAGTGCGGGACACATTGCACGCCAAAGTTTAACAGTTGGGGTTCAGATTACTAATGTTTTAAACGTGCATTTCTGAAACCAAAAATAGGGTTTATGTTTATATGCTTTTATTTTCAAACACCAGTTGAGCTGAGTTTAGAGCTCATTTGCAATGTGCATTCAGACTTCACACAGCTTCTGGGTTTGGGGTTTAGTTGAAGTGTTTTGGGTCGAAATCAATCACTATTTTAAATGGAAAATGCAATTGAAAATGGCAAAATTGTACCAACATTTTGCAACAAGCAACACCAACCCAAAAAGATCAGCGGCAGCTCACGACATGAGGAAACTATCAAAGCTTAATGCACATTGACAGTCCATTTGTCTTGTTTATGACAAGATTACCGCCAATATTTAAGCAAGCACATTTAACCAAATTAGGTTTAACTCTTAACAATTTGCAGAATTATTTGTTAATGTAAAAAATACTGTTAGTCTGGAAGGTTTTCAGGAAAAGAATAAAATCAGTCAGGCCGAGCGCTTACTCGCAAGCCTGAGAGGCACAGACCAGAAACCAAAACCACTTTTAGAAAGTGCTCATCTGAAACGATTATGTCTTGTTAAAAAAAACAACAACTCATTTTCAAGCCAATTAATCCCTTAAAACAGACCTCAGCTCCCAAAATGTAGAGTTGACCTGATGCGCCCTCAGCGTTTGTGAGTTTACGGGAGGTCTGCGGGCGGGAAAACTGAGCGTTTGTCTTACAAGTGGTGAAAAGCATCTGAGATTTAAGATTGTTTTCGGCTTGGGTTGAACTATTTGACTGCTGCAGACGACTACAGAGCCAAATAAGCATTCTGAGCCATACATTTGTTCATTTTCATTGCTCAAACTTCAAAAAGACTTCGGCTCATTGTTTCAAGCATTTAGTCTTAGAAAGATGCTCATTTGCAAGGAAAAGACACAAAAACTCGCACTTACCTGTGTGGGGCCCGGTATACATGACAAAACCCTCTCAATGTTTTCTGAAGTAACATCCACATCGTCCACAGCAACCAGGGCATCACCTACAGAACACATGAAAAACTCACATCTGCAACTTGTCGCTTGATTCTCCAGTGTGCAAACAGCTTAGGCAAATTGTATCTCTATCACAAGATAAAAACAAATGCACATCAAACAGCACCTCCACCTGCCTTCGGTAGATTTGCACACTCTTCCCTTTGCGGCATGCAAAGTTATTTCAGATAAACGGTCTAATTGCTTTAGTATGGACGGGCGTTTGAGAAACAATCGTAAAAAGCTGCTGGGGAAAGAGTTTTCGGGGTGGTGTAACCCGTTTGGAATTTCTTTGGTCTGTCTCGGGTACAAAACGACTGCGGGTTCCCCTTGAATGTTGCTTTAGGACACCATCAGAAAACCATTCACTGTAAATATACAGCGCAATTGAAAAAACTGCTTCCAATTGTATCATTACTAAATGTGGTAGGGACATAAACCGAGAGTGTCTAACAGGCAGTTGTGAGAGAGAATATGAGTAAAACCAACCACAACACCAAGCTGTAACTTGACTTAACATGTAATTTGACTTAACAGATAGATTTTTTTTTGTAGGAAACTCACCAGGTGTTTTGAATGAAAGCAAGTTGCTTCCAATAATCAACATTACGTTCTCTAATAAGTTAATTAATTGATCTGAGAGACCCATTTGTACAAATTGGTACGTATCTGCTAAACGCAATGTCCAAACATAACGAAACTTGAAACACGCTGACAACAGGACATTTTGAGGACACACACCAAATTTCGTCCAATTCCGCCTATAGGGGGCGCTAAAACTGAAAAACTAGTGATGTATGCTTTCAAATCAGTGCTTTGTGAAGCTTTGAAACCTCTGTGAATCATTTCTTTTCGAACCCATGGTTCAGTGCATATCAAATTTCAAAAATCGCATGATTTCTGTAGACAAGGCTTTGTTACGACTGTTTTGAAATGTTTTAAAGCTTCAATGGCTCACCCGTAAGGCTGATAACAGTGAACCCATGAACCAGTGTCTATGGTTTTTAACTAATCTTGGACCAGTTTTATAAATTTGCAGACATTTTAATGACACATTGGTATAATAAAAAGGAAAAGTAATAGTTAATATTTTCTTACTGGCCTGTTTAGCCAAGCCCTCCATAAAACAAGCCTTGCAAATTAATAAAAGAACACATGTTAAACAGACACTTCATATTTAATGGAACTTGATGATTTGCAAATTGCATTTAATAGATTACACTTTCAATAAAATATTTGCACTTGGTTTTTAAAACGTGTTTATGCATGTTTGGCCTGGATTTAAACAGCTTTGACCAGCAGGCATCAAGTGTTTTCGAGCACTTGAAGCTGTGAATCATTTTGCGAAGCAATTGGTGCAAAGTTTCAAAAATCGTACTGGACTTTTGAACTGTAGTGCAAGTCTGTAAGTAAAAATACTAGTCCATTTTCCTAACTGACCCACTCCTTGTCTAGCTGCGCTTACCGATAAGAATTTCCGCACACTTGCTAGCGGGACTGTGAGGGACCAGACCATGGATGATGAGTTTTCCCCCTTTTTTCCCTGCATTTCCTCCTGGACGGTGAACGACACCCAGCAAGGCCTCTAACAAACCGCCTCTCTCAGGAGACGGAGATGAGGAACCGCCGAGACGTTTGGGGTTCAGATACACGCACACATCCTTCAGACGCTGCTGCTGGACCACGACTCCAGGCCGCTGGCCCGCTTGATTCTTCAAGATGGAGGTGGGACGCTGGGAAGACCCTGCGTCTTTTCCATCAGCGGCTTTCCTTTGAGATGGTCGCCGCTTTCGCCTCAGGATCTTGGTGAACTTCTTGAGTTTTGCTTCGGTTTTGTTGCTGGAGGCCGCTTGCTTTTTGCCATTGTCTGTGATGATCTCCGCCTCCTTTTCGCTGAAGCGGACGTGATTGGTGGCAGCGGAGTGACTGGCAGAGACCTGGGCCAGCAGAGCTTCTTCCTCTCCCTCACTCAGCTCCAGATAGAAGAGTTCACCGTTCTTCTGGACGTCATCCAGCCATTCCGGAACCAGGTCACTGTGACACAAAACAAAGAATACATTAGAGCAAGTGATGAAATCCAGAATGCAGTAGCCTTAAGAAAGTATGGACAATGGATGGACAATAAAAATGTCTGACTGTCATTATTCTCAGAACTAACTTTTCTGAGTCAGCCCAGCTTATTTTTTCTAAAATCTATCCATTCCCACAGCTGTGAATAACTAAAACTAAATTTCAATATCGTGATAATACCGTATACCGTGATAAAAGCATTAGCAATTAATCGCAACATGAAAATTTGATACCGGCATATCCCTACTAGGAACTAACTAAACCAATTCAACCAACTACAAAAAGTAGAAATCGACTGTAGGATTTATTTGGATATTATTTCAAAGTTGTAAATAAAACAAAGATTATTGGAGTATGTTGTATACCTCAAAATTACATGTTTAATTAAATGCGTTACTTGCTGTTTCTTTGTAATTGCGAAATTTACTAGCAATTTCTGAGTGAAAATGGTTTCAAAGCCATTTTTTGTGTAGTATTTATTAATATTTTGAATAAGCTTTGATTTTATATTTTCAGTTATCATTTAAAGTTTTAGTAATTTTTATGCTCTTTAGTCATTTTTATTTTTCCAAACATTCCTATTTAGCTTCATTTCTATTATTTTGGTTTTAGTAATTTTAGTACTTAATCTTAAACGTATTTTATTTTTTATAGTTTTATTGGTTAGTTGCGTTGTTTTCATTATTATTATTTTTAGTTTTAGTTAACAATAACCACACTGGACATTAACTATTCACAATTATCGCAATTTTAAGGTTCAAATTTAGATAAAAGCATATATTAGACTTATTAACTGATTGTTATTTACTTTGGAGGCTTTACAAAAGTGACAAATTCATTTTAAAATTAAAACTCCATGTAGTTTCTCCAATGATTTGAGTTTCGCAGACTGCATGTAGACATATAATTATACTAAAAAATTTAAAAATGTTATTTAAAATAGTTTAAGATGAAGTATAGCAAACGATCAACTAAGCACGTCTCACAAACACAATATTCTGCAAAAGAAGACATTTGCTGTTTTCTATGCGCGTGAAAATATTGCAGTCTCTCACTTTTTTGCAACAGACTGCATTTCAGCACCAGTAATGAAGCAATACATGATATAAGAGTGTCTTGAAACACAAACTAAACACTACATAAGCAATGCTGCAGGGAAAGCCACACATCTTAAAGCTTTGAAACCGAATCCTCTCCTTCATTCCAGAAAAACTCAACTCAATATTCAGCCAGACATTATGTTTTCTTCCCCATTTCTAAATTAAGCCACACTGCTTTGGTGGTTAGCTCTTGGCAACCATGTCCATAAAGTCACTAAAGATGCTGAATAGCATATAATTATTTATGATGGCTGACTTTCCAAATTGGAAACAGAAAATCCCCTTAAAAATGAGAGAGGGCAGGGAATGGACAAAGTCTATGTTCCCTTTTCATGAGCCTCTCTTTCTAAATGTGGGTCAGAAGAGACCACTCAACTGAAATGAACCAAAACATGAAGAGTGTCGAACTCAAACTAGCTATAATAGATTTTGTTATTTTAATACACTTAACGTAAAAAAATAATAAAACCAAAACTAACACCATTAACGTTATATACAGGTCTAATATGTTTACAAAAGAATGCAGCCAAGTTTACAACGAAAGCCAAGTTTTATAGTGAAGCATGCAAAATGCTAGATATCTAATTAGCAATCCACTTATTAATAATGAGAGTTTTTGAATTTGTTTATGCTCTTACTCGGAGTAATCTGAGTAACTGTAACTTGATGCATCAGAATCAGTTTCGCTCCCTCCTTCGTCCTCCTTATTTTCGCGTATGTCGGATTCATCTTTAAAATGTCTAGAAGCCATTAGCGCATTTTTCTACTCAATAAACTGTGCTCGTGTCCATTTAGGTCTGTTACAAGAGGCGCATTCTTCTTAACGACAACAGCGTCTTGCCTTGTTATCCGCATACGGGTCTCGTCCAACCACGTGACGCGTTTCTCAAACAGCGATTGGTAGAATCGAGTCGTTTCTATAGCAACACGGAAGCTTCTGTTGAACAGCGTGGAAAGTAGTTACGCTAACGTTACAAGAAACGACAACAACAACAGAATCGCCTGGCGACTTCAGAATCATTTAATAGTATTTGAATTAGCATAATTAAAAGCAAATAGCATAATAATGGAATAGTAAATATTATGAAAGCTTCGTTTTAAAATAAACTAGACGTTTATAATGACAGCTAACGCTTCTAAATAAATTAGCGATTTTGTCATATTGATATAAAGTTCGGTTTAAAGCCGTAATTACTCGTTTTAAAATATGTAAATGTGTCTGCACCCAAGTGGCCCCCAAAAACCGCACATGGTCTTTAAAACCCCTCCGGCATGCGAGAAAAAGCTGCTTGGCATTCAACAATTCAACTAACGTTATGTCGCTGAGACACGCAACAAACAAACAACACACAATATATTATCAAATAAAACGAGTCCTACGAACCTGTAAAGAAGCACACTCCGTATAGAATCAAAATCCTCCAAGTTATTAGAGAAAGACTGAAAAGATCTTCCATCCGAGCTATTATTAAACATTATTTATGCTTCATACTGATGACAAACGGGTTCGTCGTTATTAATAAATTAGTCCTTGATGTAGTTCATAGATCCCATCCGACTATTACATGCCTGAGTTTGAATATATTAGCGATTCAGTGAAGAAATGGTAGGGATTCTCGTTTGAAAGACTGTTATTAAGAGTTTAGGAGCTCCATTTATGCCGGGACCAGACGATGGCGAAACCAGCTTCTGTAAAGAAGCAAAAGAGAGAGAGAGAGAGAGAGAGGGGGGCTGCCTCCAGTATGAAGCCTAAGCACAACATAAACGTTTAATCCGTGTAAAAAGTCTGCTGCAATTCATTTATCCATCATATATCCTCAGTCTGTCTGGCATGAAATGTAAAACATATGTGGGCATAAGAGCTTATTACCAAGAGTCACACGTTATATCTATCAACTGACCCATGAGTCCTCAAACCCCAGATCATAATAACTATCATCATCATACAAGCACGATCCTGCGCTCTGTATTTATTCAAAGATTAAGCTAGTATCATTTAGATCACATATAGATTCTGATCTCTGGATATCCCAAGCCATCAACAAACAAACAAACAAACAAACAAATAAATACATTTTAGATCACATTAATATTTTGATCCCTGGATATCCAAGGCCATAAATAAATAAATAAATACATTTTAGATCACATTAATATTGTGATCCCTGGATATCCAAGGCCATAAATAAATAAATAAACAAACGAATAAATAAATAAAGTTTAGATCACATTTAGATTGTGATCCCTGGGTATCCAAGGCCATAAATAAATAAATAAATTAAATAAATGAATAAATATTAGATCACATTAATATTGTGATCCCTGGGTATCCAAGGCCATAAATAAATAAATAAATAAACAAACGAATAAATAAATAAAGTTTAGATCACATTTAGATTGTGATCCCTGTATACCCAAGGCCATAAAATAAATTAAATAAATGAATAAATATTAGATCACATTTAGATTGTGATCCCTGAGACAACACTGAAGTCACGTTTAACTTTGTGGACTTTATCAAATAAATCCATTTACATCATTATACATTGAATATGTGTGGTCTTAAAGTATGGGCCATGCTCTGCTTTAATCATCGCTTTGAAGTCGCCGCGGTGACGTCATCGCGCCCCACCGTCTGTGAGCCTCATGGTGTCTTTGACGCGGTTCCCGCCGCGCGCTCTGAGAAGCTAAGACTATACTTTCAGGGATCATTTCTATAGTGTTTAACTAGGAAATGTGTTTCGGAAGTATTGCGTCTCTCAAGCCACGATGATGAGTGATAGTGCACTTCTCTGAGCGTAAATCTGGTAGTAATCTGTGATTTAATCACGGGTTGTTATCATTGATGAACGTTCATTGATTCTATATGAGTCTTTGAGGGGGAGTGCATGGTCCGAGTGGTTATTTAAACATGTAAACTGCGTTATAAATTATTTGTTATTATCGTATTATGATTATTACATATTTATTTAAATGTTCTATTAAAAATTGCATACTGAAAATGCGTTATTTTATTCCGAGCTACCTCTAAATATCATTATGTAATACATAAATATTATTTCAGAATCCCTTCTGTTTCACCTTTGCAGTGTAAATTTGGGGTAAGAAATGGTTTCACTCAAAAAACACTAAAGGCTGGCAAAACGACGTAAATGCAACAATAACTCAGCCCAAACGTGTTACAGGTTTTAGAAACAATTGTAAATGCTTTCACGAAAGTCTAACAAATCTATCAAATGCCACCTAAAATAATTAAATGCCATTAAGCATGAATGGTTCTGTGTTTAAGGTTATTCATATGTAACGCTTGTTTCTGTTATTAGGCAAGGATTGGCGACCTAGGTCGACCAGAAGAGATTAAATATCATTCTCCTTTTTTTAAATTATACACATTATGTATTAACATTGATTTAGTTAATTAAAAATGACAGGAGATCAGTTAAAACCATGCGACACTCATTCATGGGTTCACCAGATCCATTATCCTCTTGGATTTTTAGATACATCTGTTTGTCAACATATATTTAGGCACATTTGGATAAACTGTGAATTTATGTGTTTCAATAAGAAACAAAACCGGTATGCACACAATCCTTTCCGGTGGCAAACCAATAGTTTTCATTGGCAATTAGCGCACGCATATTTTAGTTTCACTTTACCATTTTTTAAATTTATTTTTTAAATCACAGTATATTTTACAAAATGGCATTTTGAAGGATTATAAGAGTCCAGGTGTTTAAATAGTTCATTATAGAAAATTTGTGTTAAAACATCTTATTGACGAATTTGTTTCTTACAAACATAGATTTTCACTCCATAAGACATTAACTGATGGACTGGAGTGGTGTGGGTTACTTGTGGATCATTGTATTGTTTTTATCAGCTGTTTGGACTCTCATTCTGACGGCACCCATTCACTGCAGAGCATCCGTTGCTGAGACACTGATGCAATGCTACATTTCTCCAAATCTGATGAAGAAACAAACTCATCTACATCTTGGATGGCCTGAGGGAGAGTACATTTTCAGCAAATTTTCATTTTGGGTGAACTATTCTTTCATATACATGCATTCTTCAGTGGGATTTGGTGAAGGCAATACATTTTATGCAGTTACAAACATCAGCCAATAGGTCGCGCTGATGCTCAACTACTTAACCAAAATGCAGTTTTAGTCAAGATTGGTTATTATTACAAAGATAAAGGCCCAATGTACTGTTCCTAATGCATTAGATTAAACAATGTATACAGTGAAAGACAATCTAACTGCCTCTATATTTGACACTAAAAGATTAACAAACACAGACGTAGTCATTATCAGTGTTGGGGAAAGTTACTTTTAAAAGTAATGCATTACAACATTGCGTTACTCCCTAAAAAAGTAACTAATTACGTTACTTAGTTACTTTTTATGGAAAGTAATGCGTTATATTACTTTCGCGTTACTTTTTAAATATAAGTAGGGCTTGATTGCTTTTAATATAGTAAGTTCTATTTATAGCAAATATAAAAAAAAGTAATCTGATTACTTGTAATGAGTTAACCCCAACACTGGTGATTACTTTATCACTTGTAATGTGATCCTTGCATATATCAGTTTTAACCAGTGGCTTTAATGCTGACAAAATATCCATCAGCTCAGTATTTAGACTGTTTGTGCAAAACCATCCCTGAGACAACCGAATTAGAGCATTTCAAAATAAAAGAAACGTGATACAAAAGATGCAGTCAAGTATTTTGAATATTATTAATTCAAGTTACTTCAGTCAAACATAAAGTCGTCTAATATATAGATGAGTTCATAACACTATTATAGGCTCGAGGCCTTATAAACTCTATGAAACCAAAGCCTATGTGTGTCTACAGCTCTTCTGGAGTGTTTATGTCTGTAGATGCCGCTGACGCCACCATGTAACCTTTTCCTGGAGGTATTCCCGCAGCAAGCGCATTAGTCCAGTCTTTAATGTCCCGAAATGTCAGAAGGATTTCAAACACTGGAACACATCAGCACATGCTAATTATACACTACGGGATTCTGATGGCAGTATGTAAAAGCGGAGTCAGAGAATGTGATCACCTTGGTTAATGGCTAGGATTTTAGAGTGGAAGTTTTTGGGGTTTGGTCTCTTCACCATGTACTCGTCAATCGGCAGCCGCGCCGTGCGAACGCCGAGCTCTTTCGCCCTCGTGTAGCTTATTTTCTTAAAGAATACAGCATGAGATCATGTTTAGTTTAGCTGTTTCTCCACTATAAAATCTCTCATTAACGTACCTTTAATAAATGACAATATGAACACAAGTATGAGTCTCACCTTTTGTATGGTTTCATCCACTAAACCTCCGAGGATGTAGACTTTATCTTCCTCCACGCACTCTAAAGCTAACAGGGAAACGTAATAAATATTTACGTAGAACTAAAACGAAAGAAATAAGGTATTGTAAGTTACTTACTAATTTTATCTTGACTTTACGACTTAACCTTAATATCACACTCAGCCAATTTTACTTTCGCATCCGACTCATTTATGATTGGAATACAATATTTAATGTGGAAAAATGACACAGATGTTGTTTAAGGCAGTGTTATTGTTAACTAAAATTAAAACTATTAAAAATTGTTTTCTGTAATTGAATCAAAGCTGAAATAAAAAACTAACACTTAAAGGAACACTCCACTATTTTTGAAAATAGGCTCATTTTCCAGCTCCCCTAGAGTTAAACAGTTGAGTTTTACCGTTTTCGAATCCATTCAGCCGAGAGGATCTGCAAGGAGGAATGGCGGAGGATCCCCAAATCCAGGTGTGAATAACTTGTTGCATCTTTCCCAAAAAGACTCATGGCTGTATTAGATCAAGAGGGTGCTTCTACTAAATACTGAGCATTTTTCAGTTTTTCTTTTTTAATAAATCTGCAAAGATGTCAACAATTCTGTGTTTTTCTGTCAATATGGGGTGCTGTGTGTACATTAATGAGGAAAAAAAATGAACTTAAATGATTTTAGCAAATGGCTGCAATATAACAAAGAGTGAAAAATTTAAGGGGGTCTGAATACTTTCCGTACCCACTGTATATATATATATAAGAAAAATAGGGTATGTTTATATATTAAATATATTTATATATAATATAGGAATATAAATGTATATACATGTAAATATTTTCTAAATATATACTGTGTGTGTGTGTGTGTGTGTGTGTATTTATATATACATAATAAATATACACAATACACACACACATATTACGTAAACAAAAACTTTGATTTAGGATGAGATTAATCGTTTGACAGCACTAATTGTTGTAATACTCCAAACTACATCTAACAGCACTCTAATGGTTCAAAAGAGAAACAAGGCTAATTTTTACAGTATAAATGAGTGTTTATGCATTAAAACATATAGCTGCCTTTCTCTGTTTAACAGGATGTTTAAAAGAACAATATTTATAATGGTGTTCGTAGCATTATAAATGCCTTTACCGTCATTAAAAAAATGTATGTTTATATATTTAAGTGAAATAAATAACCATGAATTCCATACAATTTAAAATGTAATTTTAATATTTAAAACCAATATAGTCCATACAGACATGTATGAATGGGACATGAAAATGTACTTCACACAGTAAGATCGTCAGGTAAGTTAACATGCTGTATTAAGACCCAATCACCTTTATTTTGTTTGTTGAGCTTCTTTCTTTGTTTCTCCTCTTTTCTTTTGCTTTTCTTCGCCTCCAGTCTCCTCTCCCAGTTCCGCTGCTTACGCATGACATTCTTCTGCAGAAGCAGAGAAACGGGTGACGCACAGGGAAATGTATTTATCTCAGTATTATTATTATGACTCAGTGTCGCCTTACAGAGCACGTGGTCTCCTCTCTGCCACACAAGGGCTCGAGCTCCACATCGATGCGCAGGAACTCCAATAAATCGTTGTTTACTTTGGACACGACTTCTGCACAACAACCGCTCTCTTCTTCCATTTGGTTTAATGTCTAAAGTGGGATGAATGTATATTCCCCACAAAGCACCGACAATCCCATCCAAATGTTTCGAATAGAAATGCAGGCTAAGTCACGATAAAATATGGATCACGGAAACTGACAAAGTGAAAGTAAGTTCGACGCTACGCTGCTAAAGATCATCTCCGCCCAACTGAAAGAGGAAGCAAGGAATAACTGAAATACCTCAGATATATAAACATCTAAATGTCCAAAACCTTTCATAAAACTTGTAAACCACACAAACGGCACCTTGGATATTTAGCTGAATCTCTATTCAGCTCGCGCTACTCTGGCGCATTGTGATGACGCAACTACCACGCTGTCGCTGTTACTGTAACTTTTGGGATTGTGTACAATTTGGATTAATAATAGAAGAAGACAAATAAAGCTTATATACTTATGATTACAGAATTAGATGATTTTCATTCATAAACAGACAAAAAAAAAAAGAAAGAAAAAAACAGCTGCATTTTTAAAAAATGACTTAAAACTAATGCTATCAAAATATGTAATCGCGATTAATCGCATCCAAAATAAAAGTTTTTGTTTCCATAATATGTGTGTACTGTGTATATTTATTATGTATGATATACATGTAATATGTAATATGTAATATCACATATACAGCATATAGTTTGAAAATATTTACATGTTTTTACGGCTATATATTTATATTCATATAAATTATATCATATATAAATATATTTAATATATAAACG
>NW_015624593.1:92494-101303 GCF_001515625.1 Sinocyclocheilus rhinocerous | reverse complement strand
TTTGTTTACAGAATATTTGTATGTGTACTGTGTATATTTATTATGTATATATAAATACACACACATGCATGTATATATTTCAGGAAAATGTTATTTTATATATTAAATATATTTATTTATAATATAAATTATATGAATATAAATATAGACATGTAAATACATGTAAATATTTTCAAAATATATACTCTATGTTTGTGTATTTATATATACATAATAAATATACACCGAACACACGCATATACTATGTAAACAAAAACTTTTATTTTGGATGCGATTAATCGCGATTAATCGTTTGACAGCATACTTAAAACAATAAATTGTCAATAAATTCAATATGGTTTTATAAACCATATACCTTTATTTTTGTGCTATTTGATTAATTTGTTTCTGAACATCTGCTTGTGGATTATTGTTAAAATGTTTAAAATGATCATTACACAGCAAATGAACATGCATATCTTATTGATCTTTTACTGGTATTTATCAAATTATGCATCTGTTGGAACAAATTTAGTTTCCAAAAGCCGGCATTTGTTGTTTTCTGGTCATTAAATCATGCATGTCCACTTTTACCTGTGGACAAATAGCAACAAATGATTTGTTGTGTTGATGTTTTATATGCTTACGTGTTTTATATACATGACTTTTTACAGTATTTTCCATGTTATTTTGCTATACTTGTACTTTGTTATATATATAGTTTCTGTAATGAGTTCCACATTATTACATTAATTATTTACCAGACGCTTTTATGATCCAAAGGAATTTACAAGATGGGAGTACAGCCTACAACGTAAGTGATTCATAATCACAATGAAGTTATGACTTCAATGCGTTATAGTGCAAACCCTCATAAAAATTCTAGACGAGGCATTTGAGTTCAGAGAGTGACCCTGGAGCACAAAAGCAGTCTTAAGGGGAGCTCTGCAGGCAAAAACACTGTTTTTTCATGCACCTGTCAAGTTTGAGATTTTGGGCTTTTTGGTTTTTCATAAAGTGTTTTTAAGACTAGTGGAAAACATCCAAAAGACACTGTTAAGTGTTTCTTTTATAGCACTTTATCTATTTGTGTCAATAGATTTCAATTACAATACATATTTTTAAAAGCCGTTTACTCAAAATGAGTTTTTTCTCCTACACTGAGCCATAAATCTCCACTTCAGTAGCACTTACACACACCAAACCTTACATTTTTATTCCTGTCTATATTCTGAATGTTTTTACAGAGGGATTTGTTCATATATAATTTGCTTGATTATATACAACATTTTTAATCACCTAAAAATTGTGAAAATATAGTGTTTTCTGTCCTTTCTAAGCATTTTCTGAATTATGGAGTGACAAAAATGAGATACCCAAAATTCCCTCTGTAAAAACTTTTGACTCTTAATATGTCAAAAAAATTAAACAAGAATTTGGAAACTGACATCATCCAGTGTTTAGATTTTTGTACTAGAAATGTATGCAAATTAGCGCATATTTCATTAAATAATGCCTCATTTGCATATCTAAACCTAACATTTTAGAAAACTTGTAATACAAAAAAATGTTTACAATTATCAATGTAATCAATCAGCTGGGTAAGTACGGCGATAACTATTAGTTCTTTTTTTTACCCTATTCACCTGCAGTGTCTCGCCTTTAGTCGCTGGGGTATATTTGTAGCAATAGCCAAAAATGCATTGTATGGGTCAAAATTATTGATTTTTCTTTTATGCCAAAAATCATTATGATATTAAGTAAAGATCATGTTCCATGAAGATATTTTGTAAATTTCCTACTGTAAATATATCAGCACTTAATTTTTGATTAGTAATATGCATTGCTAAGAACTTCATTTGGACAACTTTAAAGATGATTTTCTCAATATTTAGATTTTTTTGCATCCTCAGATTCCAGATTTTCAGCCAAATATTGTCCTATCCTAACAAACCATACATCAATGGAAAGCTTATTTATTCAGCTTTCAGATGATGTATACATCTCAATTTAAAAATATTGACCCTTATGACAGGTTTTGTGGTCCAGGGTGTCTTTATTGAGGAATCCCAGTGTCTGCATGTGACAAAGTGAGTTTTCATGTGTTTGATTGTTTGGAGGACACAAACCCCCATAACTAAAAATGAGTCTCATCTGGTCAGACGAGAAGCTCCTGCCAACAATATCTGTCTTCTAATATATACGAATGTAAACATAAAACAGAATGCTGACAGAAAGCATATCTTATTTTAGACACACGTGTTTTTGTGATTGGGAAGCTGTGGTGGCGGTTTTATGAAGGATGAAGCGTGCAAATCTGTTGAATGATCTTTTATCTTTACATACAAATGCAATCAGACTGATAACAAGTGAAAATTGGCTGCGTCCTGCTTCTGTGAGACAAAATGATGAGCGCTACTTTCTCATGAGCAATGAATAAAATCAAATCCCAAGACGGCACGTGAGTTTCTTTAGTAAGTGGACTGTCAGAATCTCCCACAATACATATGCTTTGGATAATGAATGAGGCTTGTGATTAAGTGATTGCATCAGGCTCTCATTTAATCTCCATCTGGACTGAAATCATACGTTGTGAAATGTAATATGCAAGAAAACCTGCTGGGGAACATTTTCTCATTTTCTTGAGAAAGTGTATAATTTCCTCAAAGGACGAATGGATTTTTTTTTTAAAGAAAAGATTTATTAAAAAAACATCCTCCATACATGCCACACTTTTTTTTTCAGTGAAACGGCAATTGCAACACCAAAAACTTTGATTGTATCAGTATAAAATTAAAACAGTTAATCAATCAGCGTATAAGTCGGCGTGTAGTGTAGCAGACACATCATTTTGGTTCATCTTGAAATGATTGTCAGGACAAACACATATTAATCAAAATGAGAAGCTCAGCATACAAGAAAAACAAACAGAAATCTTATTCTGCGGGAACCAAAAAGATGTCAGAGATGGCAAAACTAGCATACAAGTGCTATAAACTCTTCTAGTGAGTCTCTCGAGTAGTGAAAATCAAAAGGTTACAATATAAACGTCTGCTACTCTTTCTTGGTCGCTCGCTCCTTTCTCTCAATGAAGAGAATGAGTTTTTTAACCCATGGTGTCCTGGGGTTCAGACAGATCCTCTCTCCACTCGATAAACCAGCACTGAAAAGATTGAAAAAATAATTATATTTATGTTAAGTTTGGAGGTCAATAAAAAGTAATGAATGTTTACTCAGCAAGGCTGCATTCAATTGTTAAAAAGTAAAAAGTAAAGTCATTTTTTTAATGTCACAAAAGATTTCTATTTCAAATAAACGCTGTTCTTTTGAACTTCCTATTCATCAAAACATCCTGAAAATTACGCAGCACAATGCCTTTCAACATTAATAATAATAATAATTTTTTTGAGCAGCAAATCAGCATATTAGAATGATTTCTGAAGATCATGTGACACTGAAGACTGGAGTAATGATGCTGAAAATACAGCTTTGATCACAGAAATAAATTACATTTCAAAATGTATTCCTTTAGAAAACAGTTATTTTAATTGTAATAATATTTCGTTGTTTTTTTATTATTATAATTTTTTTTGTTAGTTTTTACAGCATTTTTGATCAAATAAATACAGCCTTGGTGAGCAGAAGAGGCTTCTTTCAAAAACATCTCGGCAGTGATTTTGGTTCAAATAAAATGTATTGATTAGAACCTCTAGAAGGTGTGTTTTCATATACAACCCGATGTATAAATATATGTGACCCTGGAGCACAAAAGCAGTCTTAAGTTGCTGGGGTATATTTGTAGCAATAGCCAACAATGCATTGTATGGGTCAAAATTATAAATTTTTCTTTTATGCCAAAAATCATTAGGATATTAAGTAAAGATCATGTTCTATGAAGATATTTTGTAAATTTCCTACCGTAAATATATTAAAACTTAATTTTTGATTAGTAATATGCATTGATAAGGACTTCATTTATCAACTTTAAAGGCAATTTTTTCAATATTTTGATTTTTGCACCCTCAGATTCCAGATTTTCATCTCGACCAAATATTGTCCTATCCTAACAAACCATACATCAATGGAAAGCTTATTTATGCAGCTTTCAGATGATGCATAAATCTCAATTTAAAAAAAAAATTGACTCCTATGACTGGTTTTGTGGTCCAGGGTCACATATGTGTAAATAATGGAAAGTTCCTTAATATTTTACGTTATATTATTTTACAAACAAATCTAAATTAACATATATAAAATATATTTTTTGCTGAGACTTGATGTAGTGACACAATTTTGCATCGTAATTACATAATGATGTCTTCATGCAATGACATCACAAAGTCATTTAGCAACAAATCAACCTTCCTTTAGCAACTTCCCCTGAAAATTAGTTGGTAACACTGGGACTCCAGTCTCATGACTGAGAGGTGAAATTAAATACTTTGGCAAGACACGTTACTGGTTTGCGGCTATACCAAGCGGCAACCTCCCGCTCTCTCTTGTGAAGCCAACACGGAAGTGACTTAAACTGTAATTCATCAACTGGCCGCTAGAGGCTGGCTCCAAAAGGGAGTCAATCCCATAGACTCCCCATGTTAAAATGCCCAACTTTACAACTTTACCTTTTTCAAAAAATGATTTTGGTCTATATAGCTAATTTTGCCCTTCACGACAACTGTGAATTTTTTTTATAACTCATCCATTTAAATTATATTAAGCCTTAAATTTCTGCATAATTAAGGGCGTGGCCACTTGAGTGACAGGTGGATTGCCGCTGCTGACACTGCCGTCGAGCTAGGTGGGCGTGGCTTCAGCAACCAGCTCCCGCCTTTTTGCCCATTTTTGATTATCCGGGAGTGACGCGCTGCCAAGATGGCGACGGCCGCCTCCGCCCACTTTGAGCTTCAAAAACGCTCTTCAGAAAACTACGGGTGACGTCACGGACACTACGTCCATGTTTTTATACAGTCTATGGGCTATACTTACATAACCTCAGTGGTCTCGCAGTGTGGGCCTCTGGGCAGGATCTCCACGCGGCGCAGGTTTTCCTGAGGGATGATCCGTGACTCCAGTCTCAGACACACACAGCGGCTGTTGTAGCCCGCACCCAGAGGCTGCACGGCTGGGGAGGAATGACACGACTGTCAGTCGGCTGAGAACTCTGTCCAGCAATTACACAACTGTAAACTGACATGTGATTTAACGGTCTTGTGCAAAATAGTATCCTAGCGTGCAACAGTTTTGAGGAAATCAGTCATCACGGTTCCATGGAAGATGCTGAAATGTAGATGATGTACAGGGACTCACATGAGAGTCACTGGCCACATTTAGAGCGAAACATACATTTGATTAAAGTTTTTGGCTTGAAATATCCAGTGTTGGGGAAAGTTAGGCTACTTTTAAAAGTAATGCATTACAATATTGCGTTACTCCCTAAAAAAGTAACTAATTAGGATGCTTTTTATGGAAAGTAATTCATTACGTTACTTTTGAGTTACTTTTTAAATCTGGGCAGGGCTTGCTTGTTTGTTTTTAATATAAAAAGTTATTTTACAGATGTAAAAGCCCAACAAAAGTGAAATGAATACCCTCAGGCTGAAGGAAATGTAAATTCATGTCTGTACAGTAGAGGGCACTATGGAAGCCCGTTTCGGCCACTGAATAAAAAATAAAAAAGGTAATTGCGACTTTTTGTCTCACAATTATGATTTTTTATTTTATTTTTTTAGCAATTGCGAGTTTACATCTCAGAATTGTGTCATATAAACTCGGGATTCTGACTTTTTTTCTCAGAATTGTGAGATATTAAGTCAGAATTGTGAGTTATAAAGTCAGAATTGCGAGATATAAAGTCAGAATTGTGAGATATAAAGTCAGAAATGTGAGTTATAAAGTCAGAATTGCAGGATATAAATTCGCAATTCTGACTTTCTCACAATTGCGAGTTTGTATCAGGCAATTGTGAGATGTAAACTCACAATTGTAAAAAAAAGAATTAAGAATTGCGAGATGTAAACTCACAATTGTAAAAATAATAATTAAGAATTGTGAGATGTAAACTCACAATTGTAAAAAAAAAAAAAAAAATTAAGAATTGTGAGATGTAAACTCACAATTGTAAAAAACAAAAAAAATAATTAAGAATTGTGAGATGTAAACTCACAACTGTGAAAAAAAAAGAAGAATTGTGAGATGTAAACTCACAATTGTAAAAAAAATAATAATTAAGAATTGCGAGATGTAATCTCACAACTGTAAAAAAAAAAAATTAAGAATTGCGAGATGTAAACTCACAACTGTGAAAAAATAAAAATTAAGAATTGTGAGATGTAAACTCACAATTGTAAAAAAAAAAAAATTATTAAGAATTGCGAGATGTAAACTCACAATTGTAAAAAAATAATAATAATTAAGAATTGCGAGATGTAAACTCACAATTGTAAAAAAAAGAATTAAGAATTGCGAGATGGAAACTCACAATTGTAAAAAAAAAAAATGTATTAAGAATTGCGAGATGTAAACTCACAATTGTAAAAAAAATAATAATAATTAAGAATTGCGAGATGTAAACTCACAATTGTAAAAAAAAAAAAATTAAGAATTGTGAGATAAAAAGTCGCAATTGCCTTTTATATTTTTTTATTCAGTGGCCGAAACGGGCTTCCATAGGGCACAGCTCAAACAAATTGCATGAAGAATATGACACATTCATTTGATTGGTTAATAAAATGGGATTAAATACATACATTATATTTGTTTTATTTAACATATTTAATTATTTGTACAATATTCTGAGTTTGCATCTGACTGTTTTTATTCATTTTGAGGATCACTGAATCTGTTTTTTTTTTCAGGTAATATGAGTAAATACATGTTCATATTTAGTCTAGAACTACAGTAAGCATCATGTTCATGCAGCGCTCACAACGCCCTGCACTTACTCCTGATTTCTCTCAACATCCCAACACGAGAGCTGTCAGTCAATACATGGGAGACAAAGTAACTGGTACTAATTTGAAAAAGTAACTCAGATATTTATAATGTTAATACATGTTAACATAAAACATGTTATAAATGTTAATCAATTTACCATCTGGTTATAACCTAATATTTATATTAACACGTGCTCTTTGTATAATTCATATTTATAAGCATCTAGCCTACATTACATTTAAGCTTTTAGAAGACTCTTTTATTCAATGACACTTACAAACAAGCAACAAAAACTAATCATATACTGATACTGATTAAGTCTATCTATCTATCTATCTAATCATATTGATCTATGACATATCTATCTATCTATCTATCTATCTATCTATCTATATATCTATCTATCTATCTAATCATATTGATCTATGACATATCTACTCTCAACATCCCAACACGAGAGCTGTCAGTCAATACATGGGAGACAAAGTAACTGGTACTAATTTGAAAAAGTAACTCAGATATTTCCTTCTAAATTAAAAAGTAATGCGTTACTTTACTAGTCACTTAAAAAAAGTAATCTGATTACGTAACTCACGTTACTTGTAATGCGTTACCCCCAACACTGGAAATATCAGTTTCAAAATCACTGTAGTGATGGTCGCTTTAGAAGCACTGCTTCATGAAGCTTTGAAACATTGCGGTTTCAATCGCTAGTGGACAATCTCTGTGAATCCAGTACTTAAAGTCTGTTTTTTAACCTTATCTCGGGTCAATATTTGCTTATAAATTTGTCGACAACTTTAATGACACATTTGTATAATAAAAAAGAAAACATAGTAGTTAATAGTTTTAGATTCAAAATCCTTTGTTTCTCCCATCATTACCCACTCGGGTGAGCGGGTACGAAATTCTGCGAAAAGCGTGGATTGCTTTACGTCAGCAACAAATTTACGTATACAGCCATCCCCTATAATTACGGCAGCAAATCCCACTCAACCGTCGGGGAAAATACATACAGTCGCTTATAGGCACTTTGTTGAAATAATAATAGAGTCGAGAGTATTTTTTAGAAATATCATTCAATATTTGTCCTGCTGGAGAAACTTTACAAGGTTTCTATTGCCAGTGGATCTGGTTTCGACCTGGTAGATCATCAACAAACTAGCTAATTAGTGATTTAAGTTAAATGCCCCTGCTGAAAAGAAAAACATTAGAAACCATCTAATGGTTTCCACTACAAATACCATTACAAACATTACAAACCATCAGTTTTTAACCATTAAAAAAAAGGTTTTCTGTAGTGTGTTTTGGGACATATTCCATTAGGATTTAGTGGTTTTAACAAGCCACCAATGGAAGGCGACCAATTACCAGTAGAGACCCACAGACACCAGTACAATTCCCATTATAACCATTAAAACCATTACAAATTCTGTGATGGTTTCTATTGTTTTGTTTTCAGCAGGGATGATAAACAAATACTGAAGATGAGGCTTACCATCGGAAAGAACGATGCTGGCTCCAATTACGGTTAACATCAGGAAGGCGTTCATGATGGTTGAAGCTTCTGCAGTTGATTTCTGTGTAGAAACTCTGAAGATAATATGCTGCTATTTGGGCTGCTGCATGGTCTTATATATTATGATTTCAAAGGCCTCGTGATCCACAAAGTACTGATTTTATTTCACTTCCCCTATCGTTCTGTGTGTGTTTATGTGTATTTGTGTGCGTGTGAAGGCTCATGTGTAAATATGTGGTTTGGATCTGTTCACATGTTCATCAGCCGTGGGTCATCTGGATGCATCTCATGTTCGGCCAGGTTACCACGTTCAAAATCCCCCTGGAGTCCCAGACTGTTTTTACCAAAAAATTATACGTCAAGTTCATGATTTGCATT
>NW_015624593.1:85933-91703 GCF_001515625.1 Sinocyclocheilus rhinocerous | reverse complement strand
ATCTATCTATCTATCTATCTATCTATCTATCTATCTGTCTGTCTATCATATACTGATACTGAACAAAAACTCAGCAACTCGACAAAAAGAAAAAAAAGTAAAAAAAAAAGAAAAAAGAAAGAAAGAGCCTTTCACATTCAGATGCTTTTACAGTATTACAGCAAATGTCTTAACATGTGCAAATATTTGTGCATGTCCAAAAGCATTTGCAATTTGTTCGAAGGAATGAGAAACTGCTACTATGATGTGCACAAATGACTAAATGTTGTGGAGGTTGAACTAACTGTTGTGCAAATGTAAATAGTGATGTGAGAAATGCACCAAAGCGACTGAGAAAAACTGTAACATAAAAGGTTAAAGAACTGGGAAATACACAGAACAAGTTTCACAAGAATCTGATCTGATCTGAACAAGAGGAGGGTCAATATCGAATGTCACAGTGAGCTTATTGTTCTTCCACAGACTGCTTTAAGTATTTAATGTGTTATTTGCTGTTTCTTTGCAATAAGTTTCACCATAATTCTTCAATGCACAATAGTTTATAGAAGAGACAGAAGAATTTGCAACAAAATACTGTTGACTGAATACCAATAACAAAATGAAGTGTTTTTTCTCCCTTTTATAAACTTATTCTATAATAATATATATCCCACTTTATTTTGCTGTCCTAACTGTATACTTAATTGAACAGTAGTTGCATTTAATTATTTAATCCATTTTTGGCCACTACCCAACAGTTAAGAAATTGTGCTATATGTGTTGCAAGTAGTTCTTAAGAAAAATTCCTAAAATGGTCTAATAATTAATTCTGCTGCGCACTGTGAGACTGAACAGAGCAGAAGTCTTACTACAGCACATCAGAGAAGCACACATGTTGAGTGAATTATGCTATCAGGAACGATACATCTGCCAAAATATAAACGAAGGAGAGCTCAGCGTCAGTTTAGAGGCATAATGCATGAAGACAAACGAGTTAATAAAAAAAAACCTCATGACAAGTTACAGCACAGGTGCATTTATTACTCATACAGTACACTGCTATGACTTCCATGCAGGAGATAAGCATTTGATGTGAAACCTTCTGGTGCAGAGCTACATTAAGCGCTTCAGAGAGAAGATCAGTGGAAGTAAAAAAGCATCTTGTATCATTTATTATGTGTTATGAAATCACCATTTTCCCAGACAGCAAATAATCGCACAAACTTTTTTAAAACACATTTAAACAATAGTTTACCACAGAATAAACAGTGTGATCTTTTACTCATGTCACTGAACCCATATTTTATTCATTTTTAATGCAATTGTCTGAGATTTATTATAGCTAGAAAATAAAACAAGTCAGTCATGTTGCAAATGTTTAAATCTAAAATAACATCATTTAAAGTATTTTGAATATAATAATATATAAAACAGGTCGTATTTAGTGAAGTGGACAAAAAAACAAACAACAACAGAAGATTGTCGAAAAACAACAACAAAAAAACTTTATTTTTTATATATATTTTCTACATTTCAAAATGTTCCATATTCATGCAAAGTGTTAGTCAGAAATGTTGCTTTCAGCCAAAATGACAAGACATTTTCTGCCATGCAAATTTTTAATTTGCTTCGTCAGAACATGTTTCTCTAATGAGCAAGTCACCTGCATCCAAAGAGTTTTGCAGTGAGGATTATACAAGTATATTTGCATTTAACCAATGCATTTCACAGGTCTGCAGAAACATGCAGAAGAAAATTTGTGCTACAACATACAGTAAGAAAAACCATAAACTTCTGCATGCAAACACAGATGGGAAATTATCCTTTGATGATCTTTTTCACCCATTCATCTTTGGGATTGAGGCACGTCTGCCCATTTTTCAGAGTGGCACTGTGTAAGACAAAGAAAAGTGTGTTGGGCACTTTCTGGTCATCAAAGTCACATTTGTAATTTGACTCCACCATGCATTCAGACTTGTGCATTGCATTGATCTTTGCTTTGTCGCACTCACATGATTGCCACGTTTTTGCACTGTGCTCCAGCAGGAATCATTTGTACTTTCTGTATTAGTTTAGGGTTAATTGGTTTTCCCGAATACATTTTAATACACGGGCAGCGTAGCTGTAGTCTGGCTGAGGTGACTTAATATAACAAGATAGAAAGAAGAGCATTAGTATCTCTGTAAGCTCTTACAATATTTATTCAACACGTACTAGCATTTTTAAGCTTTTAATAAACAATAAATACATAATAAAATATTATCACAAGCAACGGATATTGTCAAATGACTCTGCTTACCTTCTGTTGTGAACAGCAGTGTCATGCATGTCAGAAAAACAAAGGCTGCTGCGATGAATTTCATCGTTGTGAAATTTCCAACCAAGTGATCAATGCATAAGCATATAAACAGTAAGACCGCAGATGTTTCTTAAAGAAACTGGCTTGTCCGTCTGTTGATAGTGTTTGTGTGTAATTTGGCAGGACTCTTTTAAAGAACTCCACTGCTGACATCACACTTATCAAAACCAATTGTGCAACAGGTCCTCCTTCAGTAAACCCATATTCCAGTGAATGAACCCTGGAGCTTTAGAATAAAGCATGTTTTTGCAAAAACATTCTGATGATATATTTTTTTACAGTTTGACAAGCATTTTCAACCAGAAATGATCTGAGGTAAGTAGAACGGGTTGATCAAAAGCCAATAACATGTCAAAAAAAATGTAAACTCAAAAGCTAGAAAAGCTACATTTTTATGATTTAATTACAGTTTTTCTCAGTTGCTTTGGTGCATTTCTCAGATCAGAAATTAAATTCTGTTCAACCTCCACATCATCTAGTCACTTGTGCACATCATAAAAGCAGTTTCTCATTCTTTTGAACAAGTTGCGATTGCTTTGGTACATTCATGCATATGATTATGTATATTTGTCTGTGGTTTCTTTGCAATAGTCTTACCACTCAAAACATCTAGTCATTAGTGAGTGACGTGACATGTGGCCTTGTATGGTTACCCATACTCGGAATTAGTGCTCTGCATTTAACCCATCCAAAGTGCACACACACAGCAGTGAACACACACACACCGTGAACACACACCCGGAGCAGTGGGCAGCCATTTATGCTGCGGCGCCCGGGGAGCAGTTGGGGGTTCGGTGCCTTGCTCAAGGGCACCTCAGTCATGGTATTGAGGGTGGAAGAGAACGCTGTACATTCACTCCCCCCCACCTACAATCCCTCCCGGTACGAGACTCGAACTCACAACCTTTGGGTTACGAGTCCAACTCTCTAACCATTAGGCCACGACTTCCCCCTAGTTCATCATATAAGCAATTAAATGCAAAATGGCTGATCTAGTTGTCATAAACTGTCAAGCATATTTTCAACACATTTCTATTAGACTTTTTGTAAATTTGCCATGGATTGTGCAGGTGAATCTTGACTTTCACTATAATGAAGAGAATGTAGATCAACCAATTATAAACCAGTTCTCTGAAATAGCTCAAAGGTGCATCTCATGAACCTTCAGTTGGATAGCATATATATACCGAGGACAACACAAGAGTTACAAATTCTGACAATGGATGAACATCCAGGAAATGATCAGGATCTACAGCTGAGAGGAAGAATAGGAGTAAGGATGCATGGTGGAAGGGTACAGAGGCAAAACAGAGGAAAAGGCAGAAGAGGCCAAGGACATAGGCGCATATCAGATCAAATAAGGGCCACTATTGTGGACAATGACTGAGGTGGGTTTCCTCTGTTTGCCTTTATTTTGTATTCTCACCTTTGTACCCATATTTATTTTTCTTTTCTATATCACAATGACAGTGTACTGTGAATCCTATCCAGTCTTTTTCAATCAATACCCCACATACAGTAGTGTGCAAATTTGTACTTTTGAAATGGATATACGGCATACAGAAGAAGTGCAGCCTTCTGCACTGTTATATTGACAACATGAAGCATTTTGACTCAATTTATGAACAATGACACAAGGACTTTTCATTCTGATGGCACTGATATGTTCATTGACATAAATACTTACCTTTGAGAGATGAACTAAAGATTTTGAGTATATTACAGGCTTTTGCAGGTAATCCATTGTGTGGTGCTGATTGTACGAATTGTTTTGAGAAATGCACATACTTCTTTGCAAAAATTAAGGATTATTCGAGAAATGCACCAAAGCGACTGAGAAAAACTCTAATTATTAGCTTTTCATTAAACTCACGGAATATGGAATATGTTTTCTTTTAATTTGAATTTTTATTTTGATATGGTACAAGGTCAAAAGTAAGGTCAAAAGTAACCTAAAAGTAGTCTGATTACATTATCTAAAATGTGTAATGTAATGGATTACGATACTAACAACAATTAATGTCATGTAATTTGGAATCAGTATCAGATTACAATTTGTGAGTAATCTATCCAACTCTGAGAACATGCAAAAACCAGCTGGACATGTAAAAAGCTGCAAACACTTGCCAAGGCGACCCTGTGGTGTTTACAGCGCACTGCCAAATGCAAACAGACTCGAGCATCACATTCTAACTGATGGGCTGATCAGCAGAACTGCGCTGATTTACACAACTGCTAGTTTAAATTTTTTAATGTAAAAAAGATTACATTATAATAGGCAATGTTATAATCAATTGAAATATATTACAATAACATATATAATAACAGCAGTTCCCTGAGTAGGGAACTTCGAACTGCGTCCTCTAGGCGTCGCTATGGGGAACGCCTGGAGAACACATCATCCTCTTCTTCGTCTTCACTGACCGTTTTGTTTGAAGCGTGCATTTCCGTGGTAAGAGCGATCTTTATTCCTTCATTATGGCGAGCACTAGCAAGGCGTTTAGAGGATGTGTGCATCTGTCTTGTTGTTATCTGACACCTGATGACACATGCGATCTCTCCGTTTTTTGTTTGGGCGAAGAGCACGCACGCGATGTCCTCGAGAGGGCAATCTGCGTTCACTGCGAGCATTCTTCAATGAAAAAGCTCCACTCAATTGAGGGTTGCCTATGGGCACGCTACTCCTTTCTGAATTTGGAGTTCTCCTCTCACGTGAGAGTTGAGTTCTCTGTTTTCCCAGAGCTCCTGGAACCAGCAGCATCAGGCGAACTAGGCCCTTTCTCTGCCTCTCTGATGCGCTGAGTTTATGGAAACAAAACGTCTCAGGTTACTTATGTAACCATTGTTCCCTGAGTAGGGAACGAGACCCTGCGTCCTCTAGGTTTCTTGCCATGCTGCGGATGCAAGCTTCAGACGAAGAAGTGAATGATGTGTGCTCCCGGCGCCTATTTATACTATAGTCGCACCGGTAGTGACGTCATGGCTGTCATCGGCCAATGTGTTGTTGGTGTTTTTTCAATGTATGCTTCAGACACGGGTCACGACGAGGCGTTCCCCATAGCGACCCCTAGAGGACGCAGTGTCTCGTTCCCTACTCAGGAAACCATGGTTACACATGTAACCTGAGACGCTATACTGTTTGTACAATGTTATAATTCATTAGAAAAATAAATGTTTCTGAAGTGAGAATGCACACAGTAAAAGTTAGCAGAACTCAAAATTTTAGATAATTTACAGATTCGAAGATTACATTTTTGATTTGGTAGGCCTACTACACAAGCATGTTGCTTGCATGCATGTTAACAGAAACTGACCACCAGGAAGGCTGATTACAAGGAGACATGCGCTAAAACATTAATCATGTTTGCCACACCTAAACAAACAAACAGTGCAAAGTTCACACACACACACACACACACACACACACACACA
>NW_015624593.1:80034-85866 GCF_001515625.1 Sinocyclocheilus rhinocerous | reverse complement strand
ACAAAGCACACACACACACACACACACACACACACACACACACACACACACACTCACACTCACTCACAGCAGACCAGAACAATCACAGACTCTCTGAGATAAACTAAGCTGGCTGTAAACCATCAGCTGCACTTTGACTGGCTGCAAGCTCCGCAGATTTCACAAGTCCTGCAGGATTTTATTCTTTATTATAAATCAGAGTCACACACAAACAAAATTGTAATTTGTATATTTAAAAAGAGCGCTGTTCAAAAACTAATGCTTCACCAGATTTGTAAACATTTGGGTCAAGTCATTTAAATAGGCGTATACTTTTTGGGCCCTAAAGCCTACTGATACATGAATTTCAACATGATTAAAATTTTACAGAATTTCACAATCTACTACTTGCCAATAGGCTATAGTTCATAATAAAATGCTCTGAAATTTTAAAATAAAAGCTTAAACATGCCCCCTTCAAATTATGGTACACATCGTTGTGCTGGAAACTACACATACGCACATATAAACTGAACATAAGAATAGCATTTATTAGCAATATATTAAGATTAACATTTAAAGCAACTTAAGTTTACTAGATTATCCATAAATCATTTTAAAATGTAAGCACTTATCAAATATGTCATTTACCCCTGCCGGTAGATGTCATTACTACTCCCTCTGGCTGCAAAAAAGCATCTTTCTGCACTTACGATGAAGGAAAGCAAAGCCTGTAAATGTACCGAGACGATTGTGAGAACCTGCAATGTGCAATAAATATGCACAAGTAGTATGCATTAGTATATGCATAAGTATGGCCCTCTAGAGTGCATGAGTTCTATGGTCTGTTTTTAATGACAGCTGTATGATGTCTTAATGTGAATCAGATTTGGACTGACAGTCTGAACAAGGCTTTAGAGTGCATGAGTTCTATGGTCTGTTTTAAATGGCAGCTTTATTATGTTTTTTTAAAAACTCCAGTCCCTGTTTATTGTAACGCATGCAAACGCACACAGAACATTTTTCAGGATGTCTTATTTTGGGTTCTGCAGGAGAAGTTTGGAAAGACATGATGCAAATAAAATGTAATACATTTTTGTGTGAACTTAATGGTGCAATGTTTTGTGACAGGACAAAAAAGCACAATGAAGACCAACTAAAATATCCATTATGACAGTTTTTTTTAATACAAGTCTTCATTCAAAACCAATGGCAAACTATTTGAACATATAAAACTACAAGTCGGTGACACAATAACAATAAATATAATTTAATAAAATATATTGAAGGTCAGGCAAGGTTACAGTAAAGTTCATCTTTAATAAAACAGGCAGTAGTGAAAACACATTTTCACATTCAATACTTCATTTTTCACCCAGAGATGACAAAATAAAAAATTCTATATTACAATAGCAATAGTTGAACCAGTTTCTTCAGTCGCTCTTTGAACTGTGATATTCTTTCACTGTTGGCTCTTGACGTTCTTCTTGTTGATTCTGCAAACATGAAGAGACACATGTTAGTGTTTGAAGGATGCACCAAAGTGCCCCATTGTCCGAATTTAAAAGCATTAATTATTATTATTAATATAAGTGAAGTAAAATCATGCTAATGAATAACTTTGAGAAGGACAATTAGAGTCATCATAGGCAAGAACTTACTTTTCTTTGAGAGAAATCACCCAGTTTTTTGCCGGATTGAGACACATCTTTCCTTTCTTCATTGTGGCACTGTAAGAAACAAATGTGTAATTCTTTAAAATCGACAGAATGACTCTTTACTATTGCATAAAATGATACACATGAGTCACATTCTGACTTCATTGAACTGAACCGTTCGACCAAAAAGAGACATTCAGTCATCATCTACCTGCCCTCAAGTGTTGCTAAATGTGTATGACTTACTTTCTTCCGAGGAACATAAAATAAGTTACTTAGTAGAATCGTCTAAGCCTATCTCTTCCAAACATTAAAACTCAATGGTGATTACGACTGCCAAGGAAAATGTTCAAAGCAAGACTTTTATTTTATTTATTTATACTTTTTTTTTTTTTTTAAAGGAACAATTCTGGCATTCTGCTAAACATCCATGTTGGCTAAACCAATGTTGGAGATAAAAAAAAAAAAAAAAAAAAATTCCTGAGGTGAACCCTCCATGAAGCATCAAATGTTTGCACACTCTCATGATCTTAAAGATCTGAAAAATTCATTGAATTTGGTGAAAGAAAAGCATCACCACACCACTCCTGAAATGATGTTTAAAAGTATACCAGGATGCACCATGAGACACGTTTTAATACTTGTGTCTGTCATTTTTAATAGTTACACATATTTAGTTTTAGGGATTTCTAACTTTTTTGAAGAAGCAATAATAAAGAAGGTTTTGATTGGTAGTGCACATTATGTGTCTGTATTTGAAGAGCTGCTTTGGTAAGTTTCACACTCACATGATCTCCTCATTTTTGCATTGTGGTCCAGCAGGAATCACCCTCAATGACTGTATTTTTTCAGTAGGGATTGCTGGCTCTGCATATGTTTTAATGCACTCACAGCGTAGATGCATGGGTTTAGGTCTACCTGCGGTAACACAGAGAGAGTTGCTGTGAGATTAGCTCGAAAGATTCATCAAAAGAATAAATAAATAAATCAAATCAAAAATCAGAAAGCATGATGAATGAAAGTTAGTCTGCTTACCCTCTGTTGTGGACAGCAGTGCAGCTGTACAGATCAGAAGCATGAAGGCAGATGTGCTGAACTTCATCATTCTGAGTCAGTATTGTGCAGAGCAATGCCAGTGAAGGTATCAAGAGACTGTCTGCTGTATAGTCACTCGGTTGTGCGTCTAACAGCGGCCTGCACTCTCGCTTTTAAAGACTGACACTCCCACACAACATGCAAGAGTTTATTGCGCAATTACTTACTATTCTTCTCTTCCAAGGAACTCTCTCTCTCTCTTTAAATGGCTATTCTTCTATTGAAATTTCACTTGATAAAGGAATTTATAAACAGTACAAGTAGTGCTGCCAAATGTCAGCTGAGATCAAAAAAACTTAAAGGATTTTGAAGCTATAAAGGATTGTCTTTACCTAATAAAGCTTATTGTATCAGACATATGCACAAGCTTCTAAATTATCAGCACAATCAAGCATGTTGCACAAGTTACTACATTCCTTCTATATAACTTTTATATTGTTAATAATATTTCAGGATGAACACTTACTGAACAACTTAGGTTTAATTAATTATCATACATCATTTTTTATGATCCATCATAAATTGCATAATTGCATTATGTGTTGAAACTACAGAGATTTGATAAAAAAAAACTAAGCATTTAAATATCATCTTACTAAGACATATTAATGAGAGATATAGTGTGACATCTGATATTTATATGATTTTATGTAAGTATCTGCTATACTGTTAGAAAGATCTCACTGATTTAGATTACAAGCCATCAGAATTTCATCTTACTTTTTGTCCATATAAATATCAGCATCTGCAAAAAAATTGCATTTTTTATTTTTTTGCTCAGTTTTGGGCCTCTGGATAAAACTGAGGTGTTTTTTTCCCTCTCTAGCTTGAGCTCCATGTTCTTACTATATCATATTAAATGATACTGAGCCAAAAAAACAACAAGTGCAAACGCTTTTTAGATTTTATTTAAGATATTTTGTCTAAAGGTTCAATAAGCTGGATGATATCACTGAATCGACAATGTTTTCTGTTCTCTTGCATTATCAGCAGACGTTTTTCTTGTTTAACACTGTAAAGCTGCATTGACACAATCTGTATTGTATAAAGCGCTATATAAATAAAGGTGAGCTGTTCCATTAAACAATTGTTATTGCATATGTCAGGATTTATAGGGTTAATAGAAATATTACTACAGCTCAAGCAGAATTACATGTTCCTGAGGAATACATTCACAATTATGCATTTGCAAATGTATAAAACTTGAACAGTAAAACATAAAATATATATCATTTTGATTGATGCTATTTCATTCTGTTCTAAAATGATGAAGAAAGGCCCCGGCGCCGAGTATACTAGGAACCCAAATACACATGCTTTCAACTTAACCCAGGAAGAAACTGTGTTTATTCATTTTCAGGTGATTGGTTTGTTGCAGCAGTTAAGAAAACTTCAGTTAAGCATTAGTTTTATTGCGTGTGTCGTCTCGCAGTTCCTTTTAAGAGAACCATTGCAGCAACACAGAAGTAGTGAAATCTCTGATGACTCATTGAAATAGTACAAGTAGTTCAAAAAAGAAAATGTCAAAGGGAAATCTCCTTAACTTCGTTGTGCCATTCAGTATATATTAGATATAAGAAATCTGTTTCCAAAGACAACAGATGACATTCTCAAGCACTTAGTAGTCAAGCTCCTCTGAATTTTGAAGACTGGTTCAATTCAAAACAAAGCGTTTGTGCTGCCAAACAGCTCCGTTTTCAGCTCCAGAGTCAGAGACATAATGTCCAAATTCAGCACAGTATTGAACTTTCCCAGAGCTAGCCGACCTTACAAAATTCCTCCAAGAGTACAGTGATGACTCAGGAAACCACAAACGCCCCAAGGTCAGCATAGAAGGAACCATAGCCATCTTTTGCATCAGTGAAGGTCACTGTTCATGACTCAACTATCCAAAAGACACGGGCGGAAAACAGCATCCATGAGAGAGTGGCGAGACGAAAGCTACCGCTAACCCATCTGAACAATACACATTGATGATCCTCAAACCTTGTGGGAGAATGTCTTGTAGACTGATGAGTCAAAAGTGTTTGGAAACCAATGGCTGAAAGCAAGTAAGTCCACCTGCCAACAGCTCAGTAAAAACAAAACCAAAAAGCTTTTGAATTGCCTAGTCAGAATCCTGAGGAACACAATTGAGATGCTGTGGCAGGATTTGTAAATGAGCAGTTCTGATGTCTCCGAACTAAAGCAGTTCTGCAAACAAGAGTGGGCCAAAATCACACCACAGTGCTGTCGGCACAACTAGATAAAGAATAAATAAATAAAAACTGTATATGTTGCCTTTTTTTGTATTGTTTGAAGATCTAAAACTAGTTTGTATGAAATGAATCCGGGTAGGTGCAAATACTTTTGCACACCGTTGTACATATATACAAGTTACCTATATATATATATATATACATACATATATATATATATACACACTGTCCCCATTCCCCCATTATTGCAAATTATTTTGTCTATAGAAATTCACGTATCATTAGTTAGTAAGCTCTTATTTTCTTTAAATGATAGAATGATGAAAAACAAACAAACAAACAAAAAAAATATATATATATATATTCACATCAGTGACAACACAAGGACCAGTTTTGTAAACGATCGCATTATACTAGGAGGGAGAAGAAAATAATTACTAGTAATGAAATATAAATATGTTCCATTTTCTATACATACTGTAGCCTACATAAAAACAATATTGCCTAAAAGATTCATTTTCATTCTGCAACGAAATGAAAATATTTATATAAAATCAAGCGAAGATTTTCAGTGAATAATGTAACTTTGGGCCTGTTTGTCACACAAAACAAAAAATCATATAAATTAAGAAGAATTGGAATAGTGCACACAAATCACTACTTTTATGATTTTTTTACGGAGCTTTACTGACAGACGTGAACAGCATGAGATGAGTCAACATGACAGATTTATCATATTGGTTTGAACTACTTCCTTGAACACCTCAACCCATTCAGTCATTCTGTCACAATACGCTGGAGCAAGGGAGCGAGGAAACGAGGAGACGTGGAGATTTCACAAAACGAGAGTCTTTAATAATCCAACGGGGAGACACAGAGGACAAGGAAGACATTCAACAAGT
>NW_015624593.1:78506-79323 GCF_001515625.1 Sinocyclocheilus rhinocerous | reverse complement strand
AGGGAAAACTAGGTCATGGGGAGCAAAACACAACACAGACAGTCCATCTTCCTGACATAGTGCCCCCCTCCCGGAAGGTGCGTCCTCGCGCCGAAGATACAACAGAAGGAGGGACAGGTGGGAACTTGGGAGGAGCAGACGGAGGGAGGAGCCATGGAGGAGGAATGGCCGCCGACTCCAGGGGGCCGACCAATGGCGGCGGAGCAGGTGGTGGAGGAGCCCGAGGTGGAGAGCCGATGAGCCAGTGCGACGGGGAGGATCCGGAGGTCCTAGTCGGAGCAGATGGGGCCGGCGACCGATGCGAAGGCGTGGATTCGGGAGACCGCGGTGGATCAGACAGTTCAGGAGGCCACGGCAGAGCACGGAACTCAGAAGGCCATGGCTGGACGGCCTCCATGGCCTTGGCCTCGCCACTCGGCCCGGCCACTACAGCTGGGAACTTAGGACGGCCACTACGGATGGACCCATCCTACCCCCCCAAAAAAATCCTTGGGGAGAATATCGTCTTTAGAGGCCCTCCGTAGGCCTAACTCAGGAACAGTGGCCCTCCCTGGGGCTGGTTCTGGCTCGGGCCCGGACACTCCCCAGACACCGGTAGATCCCTTCCCTCCAGCAAAGTCCCTTGGTGTCTGGGAGGTCCATGGGGCGATGGTAGTTGGCCCCCAGCCAGAACAGAGAATTGATGCGGGCGTCATCCAATGCCGTCGGCGCGGCAAGCCCGCAGAATTCCCAGGCGTACTCGAAGAAGGGGCGATCTCTGCGGGCTAAGGCGGAGAAACGAGCGGCGATTTCCATGATCGCGGGGAGGGGGGACAAG
>NW_015624593.1:57736-78476 GCF_001515625.1 Sinocyclocheilus rhinocerous | reverse complement strand
AGCTTATAAACACAGGATAATTACAAACACAGGTGAGCGGAATCAATCACTAAACAAGAACAGGAAACATGATCAAAAAAAGAAAACGAACTAAAACAGAGGTATAACACGACAAACAGTCCAGAATCCTGACACGTTCTCATTAAATATATTTTTATTGTTTTATTGTTGTAGTACATGTTTGTATAAGGCACTCAAGGTGCTTGTGCAAAGGAAATGAAACCAAAAACCAATCATGATTCAATCACAAGGACGTCTGTTAGATGGATTTCGAATTGCAAACATTTTGACAATGTCAAGTCAGTGGGAGATTTTAATATTCTATTTGTAAATTTGTTCATTATTAAATAGTTAATCTATAAAAAAAGATTGTATGTGCAGCTAGATTATTTTCAGATAACGTAGAAATGAAGCCAAATAATATAAGAAAAGAACAACTGTTTTTTGTTACAATATAGACATTTTTCATGGATTCATACGTTTCCCAGAAGTACTTCCGGTTAATGATTGAAAGAATTGCATTGCTTTGTTGGCAACTTGCGCAAACTCCTACATTTCATCCAAAACAATGTCAAATGGTTTCTTCATGATAATGAGGAGCCTGAAGCAGACTTGGGAACTGAGAAGGAAGAGTTGGAATACGACCATATCACATTTTAAAGAGCCCTGTTTTTATCCTGGAGTGATGAATCGATAGCCCTGAAGCTAAATATCATAGCTGCATGTCACTTCTGTGGATGAATCTTTCTCCGTCAGACTATAACTATGTGCGACTCACAGGAGTATTTCATATGGTACTGTTCCATAATCTACAGACAGCTTTGTCCATTAATATTGCACATTTTCTGCTCATACGTTCTTGTGAATTTTAAGATTGTCTGAAAACCATAAATTTTTATTTGCTATCAAATTGCATAATCTGAAATATACACTCATATCTGCTGAGCACTAGTTAGTTGTGACATAAAGCAAAAAAAAGGTATGTCTAACTCAAACCCTCTGGATATAAGTATCCCCTAAATTATTACATTTAAATGTAAAATCAACTATCTAACTGATCACTGTTTATAAATCTTCTAGATCTCAAGACAGGTTGGTTTTTGTTGAAGTTCATTTGAATGTGATGAGGTAGTCTGGATAAGCCTGGCAGTCGTGGAAAACCACAAACATGGAGGGATTCTGCATATTATCCACCACGCTGTCATAGCGGTCAGGTGCCACATGAACAGGGGGTGTCCTCATGTCCGCCTGACCCAGACCGTAATAACCCGTAAGCACACGAGCCACAAACATGAGCTGAGTCCCATCTGCTGCAGGAACTGCATACTTGTTTTGGGCAGAGTAGCTGGTGTTCACAGCGAAGTACGTCCCATGACCGTAGTTGGTGGCTGAGAAAGGTATAGAAGTTATCAGTATCGATTAGTCTGCAAACTCAACAATTAATGAGACCATCAGTGGTTGATGGTGGCTGGGAATCTATTAGTCCAATGGAATCCAATTAGAAGTTCATCCAATGGAATAAAAGTGACTGTTCACCCAAAAATCACAATTGTGTCAACACTCGCTGTTGGGTTTGTTACTCCCACAGTTATTGTGTGCCTTCAGGAGACGTGCGCCTTTTTTTTTTATTTTTTTTTATACAGAATTTCCATTTTTGGGTGGACTATTAATTTAATCAACTTAAAAAAAAAAAGAAAAAATAAAGCAGTTACCATTTTGATAGAAGTTATCAGTATCGATTAGTCTGCAAACTCAACAATTAATGAGACCATCAGTGGTTGATGGTGGCTGGGAATCTATTAGTCCAATGGAATCCAATTAGAAGTTCATCCAATGGAATAAAAGTGACTGTTCACCCAAAAATCACAATTGTGTCAACACTCGCTGTTGGGTTTGTTACTCCCACAGTTATTGTGTGCCTTCAGGAGACGTGCGCCTTTTAAAAAATTTTTTTTTATACAGAATTTCCATTTTTGGGTGGACTATTAATTTAATCAACTTAAAAAAGAAAAGAAAAAATAAAGCAGTTACCATTTTGCCCTGCAAAATTGCGATTAAAGTTGGACTTCATGATGGATGAGCAGGATTCCTCTGATGTGCCATAATAAAGGATCTTCTCTGCTGCTCCCACAGAACCATTTTTGTTCTCCAGCTCTATTTTACGCCCCTCGTATAACCGCCGAAGATCCATGTTCTGGATGCGCTGGATCTGTTGAAATACATTTGCATTTAAACAGCCATGTACAAATATATTTGATGGACTTCACATTCACATCTGCCGTTCTTCACAGAAGCAAACTATAAAGACTATACTGCCATAATGAAAACATGGTACGGTAATTAGAGCAACACTTTCAAAAGGTTAAAGCAAAACAAAATTTATCAATAGGTGATGTTAGTCTAAAGGTTTAAGGTTCAAAAAACACATTATTTTCCACATAATGTACATTATTGTTTCTCCTCTATGCCCCGCCTTTCTGAAACGCGTCGATTTTTACAAAGCTCATCGGTCTGAAAAGCGAGGTGCGCTCTGATTGGCCAGCTATCCAGTGCGTTGTGATTGGCCGAATACCTCAAGCGTGAGACGGAAATGTTACGTCCCTTACCATATTGTGATGATGCCCGGTCAGGCCGGAGCGATGATTCAAAAACATGAAAACCCATTATAAACGAGGCATTCGTTGCATCCAGTGGGGACATAATTACGGATTATAATGACTTACACTGTCTTTTTACGCGTTGCATATATAGGAAAGGTCCATGAGCTGGGATTCAAACGCAAGAAACTCGTAGCACAACAGCACTATATGTTGGTGCGCTGCCCGGGCTATCGGCATCATATGTAAATACTATGCATTATGTTCTGAGGCAATTGTGTGGAGAATTTATTTTTAATGTTTTTAATGTTAATTCATTGTTATTCTCACCTGTCTACGAAGTGCGTCTTGTATCAGTCTAACCACCTCATTCACTCCATCCTTCAGTCCTTTTACTACCCATCTATCAGAGCTGCTTGTATCTATCTGCAGGTGCAGTGAATTCACTTTAGAGAGCAGCTGGTCCATCTCATCCGGAGTGAGGCACCTGATCTCATCAAGAAAGAAAGTGTGTGTGGAGCACTGGTCCTTATATGCCTGCTGAAGTTCCATACAGGCATCAGACACTTCATTATTGGTGTGACCAGTGACTAGAAATGCTGCTCTGCTCTCTGTGTCAGGCAAAGATGTCACTAGAGAACTCAAGTCCAAAGCGACTGGTAAGGTTAAGGAATGTGATCTGCTTGATCTAGTTGATCCACTGCGCCCTCTGGTGATTACACTGGTAGGTACAAGTGGTGCAGGAGCTGAAAAAGGTGATGTGCAAAATTGACAACGAGTGTCTGGTGAAAACACCGTAAAAATATTGAAAAAACTTCAATTCTTTTTTATAATGGATGAGATTGACAAGTAATAAAAATGCCTCTGCATTACACAGAGTTATGCTCACCTGTTAACTGTGTATTACCACTAAAGATTTGCTTTGCCGTCGCTTTGAATGCCAGGAAAACATTAATCTTCAGCAGAACGATCCGAATCCTTTTGAGATGTTGAAGATTCGCTCCTTGAACACCATCCTTTACTCCCTCTAGAATGGATTTGGCCACCACATTTGGATCCAAACCTCCTTGTCCTGCAAATCCCATTTATAATGGCAAAACGTTTCTACTATTCCATTCATGCATATTTCAGAAAAACTACTGAGCAATTATACTAGATACAAATATTTTTATGGTTACAGGCCTTAAAGGCACAATATGTACGATTTTTTAATTAAAATATCCAAAAACCACTAGAACAGTGTTATATATTTTGCTGACTTGTGTACTTACATTATCCCAAATGTTTCGAAGAATGTTTAAATCCAGAGAAATAAGCAATTTTAACTAGTGGCACGGCCGTGTCTATAGTGTCATTGTGTCATAACCCCTCGATTTCCGGTTTTGTTTTGCCTCTTTGTTTATTTTGAATACGCGCCCTCTAGTGGCAAAAAATTACATATTGTGCCTTTAATTCCAAAACATATAATCTTGGTAGGTAAAGACCATGACAAAGTCCTGTGAGACTTCAACATTCATGGTGCTAGCAATGCCAAGATCATAAGTTCAATTCCCAGTAAATGCACAAGCTGATAAAATGTTTATTTTGCATGCTACTTAAAGGGATAGTTCCCCCAAAAATGAAAATTCAGTCATCATTTACTATATAACCTGTATGAATTTCTTTCTTCTACTGAACACAAAAGAAGATCATTTTTGAAAGTGACTTTAGAAAAAAGCATCTGTGAAATGCATAAATGTAAATGTAAAAAAAAAAAAAAAATACTAGGCTTAGTATTTGTTTTTTATGTGGGAACCAAATTTATCAAATGAGTGTCATGCGCTCAATGCAAGCAAAGACAAAATCAGTATTCTTCAGCTGTTAAAATGTATGGATATATCTCACAATTGGACTTTATTTTAACATTTATTTTCAAATTACAGTATTTTTTTACTCTGAGGTGGAAACAGACCATTGTTATAGGAGATAGCAAATGGGGAAAAATACATAAAACAAACTACCTTACAAGACATCCATTTTTTTCTCATTGTAAGTAATAATGAAGGTACTGACCAGCACAGATCGCAGGAATGGTCACAGACCAGTAGCAGCCGTGCTCACTTTGAACCACTATTTCTTTTGCCTCGTTTCGCTTCGACAGCTTTCAGCCTCACCCTGCTTCATTCTACTACGTTAATAAATCATTAGCTCATCCATGAACATGATTTCTGCCCGAGTCCCGTCGGATTGCTTCGGCTGTGGGGATGAAGACCACAACTCCCATGATTCCACACTCAGTCACTGCTCATCTAACTATGCCTTTGCCTCTTTGTTTATTTTGAATACGCGCCCTCTAGTGGCAAAAAATTACATATTGTGCCTTTAATTCCAAAACATATAATCTTGGTAGGTAAAGACCATGACAAAGTCCTGTGAGACTATCTCACAATTGGACTTTATTTTAACATTTATTTTCAAATTACAGTATTTTTTTACTCTGAGGTGGAAACAGACCATTGTTATAGGAGATAGCAAATGGGGAAAAATACATAAAACAAACTACCTTACAAGACATCCATTTTTTTCTCATTGTAAGTAATAATGAAGGTACTGACCAGCACAGATCGCAGGAATGGTCACAGACCAGTAGCAGCCGTGCTCACTTTGAACCACTATTTCTTTTGCCAAGGTCTTGATAACACCAGGGTCCCTCAGTCCACAAACATGCATGATCGTCTTACAGGGGAAGCCTCCTGGCGGGGTCGTAAAGATCTGCCCTCTTGCTACCTGAGCTGGAGAATACATGTAAGAGAAAGCGTTAGATGACATATTGCATGTACAGTACATATTTCATTAATTAAATCATTTATCTATTTTAAAGTGTCATTTGGTTTTCTGTATTTTAGTTGATCTTTTTAAAATGCCTAAAGAAGGTTGCCATTTCTGCATTGCTAACTATACTTGCAAACATGTTCAGTGAAGTGCATGTCGTTTCTTCAAATTCTCTAAAATCACACTGTTTCTAATGAAGGCATGCGATTCTGTTTTAATTAGGTTAGACCATTTTCAAAAGAAAAGGCTTCCTGGGTAAGTTAAATTTGATAGGCAAGTCTATCAATCCTATAAAACTCTGTGTTAAAAATACTTTCGATGCTTGCATAGTTTTTTTTTCTGTGCATTCAAACATGCTTGACAAAAGTCTTTTTATATATGTGATCAAATCAAAAACAAATTTTATAAAAGAAGCTGTAGTTTATTTTTTCTTACCGTCTGTCAGTTGAGCCTGGATTTGAGGTCCTGCCTTAGTAAGGATGTCCTTACACACTCCTGTGATGGATAGGTTAAATAAGCACTCTCGTGTGGTCTAAATAGTGTATAAAGAATGTTTTAGTTATTAAATTAAGAAAGCTGCATGAATACCAGCTGTCTGGAAGTCCTTAAAGTCAGTGGTGTTCACGATGGCATCAGTAGTCTCATTAGTGATGTCTCCAAACACTAGATGGAGTTCAATCCCATCTACTGGCATGATGATCTCATCGAGGTCAGAGGTCAGTGAGTGAAACAGAGCTGTGGTGACAGTTAAAGACATGTTGTAAGAAGTACAGATGTAAGAAACCTTAGAATGTTTAGCTAAATGTGGGAATTTTCAATGCACAACAAAAAAATCCAACAAAATTCAGACATTTCTCATTGACTAATTTTCATTTTATCACAAAGCATCATGCATTTGATGTCATTTGGTGTCAAAATGTACTGTGGCATGTATATATATATATCTTGCCTTCCCCTGTGTTGTCCACCATTTTTGCACTCAGATTCCCACAGACTGTCTGGAACATCTGCAAAATATTTCCAAAATAGGGTTAGGAATAAAAATCACTGAAATAAACTCCATTGCATAGAGTGTGTGCTATAGATATATAGATTGTGTACCTCTTCAGAATGAGCGTAATTAGCCATTATTGCGATACAAATGGTGTGCAGAAGACCAGTGGATACAGATACATATTCACAGATCTCCTGTGTAAGAATATTAACGGCATCTTTGACCGGTGTTGACAACACTATGCCGGGTCCAATTACTGGCAACGCAACCGAACCCCAAGAGTTCTGCTCACACAGCTCAAAAACTCGTCCAAGTCCAGAGCGAAGCGCCTAAGACAAGATCACAACACCAAAAAATAGATTACTAATAGAAAACCTATACGGTGGCCAAAAGAGTTCAGCACATTGCAAATGAAAAAAAACCAAACACCTGCAAATTAAGAAACCATCTTCATCAATTTGACAACACACACGCTGCACATGCTCACAACACAAACAAATAAATCAATGTGCTGCAAAAACAGAAACACACTGCAAATGCAACACAAACAAAGAAACGCGCTGCAAATAGGTACAGACCACCTCGGAAATGTTTAAGGGAGCCGCAAAGTGACAAACATGGCTGGGACATATTTATCAATGTTTGCTCTGAAAGGTGTGATTTTTGTTTATTTTAACACCCTGATCATACGATTCCTTAGCTCTTTTTTTCTTCATATTACTAGCCTAAATGTGACCCTGGAGCACAAAACCAGTCATAAGTAGCTGGGGTATATTTGTAGCAGTAGCCAAAAATACATTGTATGAGTCAAAATTATCGATTTTTCTTTTATGCCAAAAATCATTAGGATATTAAGTAAAGACCATGTTTCATGAAGATATTTTGTAAATTTTTTATGGTTTCCTACCATAAATATATAAAAACTTCATTTTTGATTAGTAATATGCATTGCTAAGAACTTCATTTGGACAACTTTAAAAGCGATTCTCTCAATATTTTTGCACCCTCAGATTCCAGATTTTCAAATAGTCGTATCTCGGCCAAATATTGTCCTATCCTAACAAACCATACATCAATGGAAAGCTTGATGAAACATTTTCAAAAAAATTGACCCTTATGACTGGTTTTGTAGTCCAGGGTCACAAATAAGCTGACGAAATACACAATTACTGTAACTGTGAAAGGTTATGTAAGCTGCCTAACTTACTCTTACAATTTTCCTTACAAAAAATAACCATAGCCTATGGTTTTACTATTAATTTATTTAATTAATTAATAGATTTATTATATAAAAATAAATAATCAATGGTTACTATTAAACCATGGTAACCATGCACAAATTAACTATGGATTTACTACACTAACCATAGTTTAACCATGGTATTTGTACAAACGGTAATCAATAGGCCCCCCCGCCCCCCCCCAAAAGGTTAATTTTCATTTTGTTGGGGTAATTTTATTCTGTTGCTACTTGCACGTTTCTTTTTTTGTTTGTGTTGTGAGCATTTGAAGCACATATGCTGTCAAACTGATGAAGATGTTTCCTTAATTTGCTGGTGCTTTTTCTATTTGCTTGTGTTTTCTGAAGTTGCAGCGTGTTGAGCTCTCTCGGCCATCAAACAAAACTACTAAATCTTTTCTTTAAATCTCATCCATTCAATATGTCATACCTTTTCGCTTTTGTGCTTGTTTCCTTTTGGCGCACATTCTATGAAGAAAACCTTGGAGCATCCCAGCGCTTGTGTCCCGTCCACCTCCAGCACTTCTCCAGGCTTAAGAGTGTGATTTCCCGTGGCACTGTTGAAGTTATTTTGAAGCTGCTGTCCTGCTTTATTCAACAGGGATGATCCAATCAAGGTTGAGGTCATGTTTGTTTGGATCATTGGAGCAACAAACACATCTGCCTGTTAATTATGCGAATCATGAAGGTTACTTAACAGTCCTTAATAACGTATAAATACTGGTTAAGGCTAAATTTGAAATAATGATAATTCAGCCTTACCTGTTGTTGCTCAAGACTACCAACCACAACTTTAATGTTTAAGTCTTTGTCAAAGTCCATAGAGTCTTGGGAAGATGCAGATGCAAATGGCTAGAGACTGGTACTGCTCGTGTATTTGGGAACATCTTCAATAGGCAGCATCACAACCACATAAGAATTCTTCACTAATTGCAAGGTCCTTGTACCTTCACCTTGAAAAAATGGTTGAACTCCAGGTCCTTTCACCTCACAACGTTTAGTGGCAAGACTCTGAAGAAATGACTTAAGGCTGTCCTTCAAACTCTCAACTTCAAAGCGAGGTCCTGTGAGGTGGATGCATGGGTAAGGTGAACATGTTGGCTTTATTTCCACATTGCTCTTCATCATGCCGGCCATCGCCAAGATATCAGAGAAGTGCTCTGCCATTTCTGGCCTGGGAAGAGGCAGGGAGGCATGATGGTTCTGATGGTTTCTTTTGTATTCCAGCACAATGTTCTTCAGCTTATTAACTTCAGTAGTGTAGCCCACAAGTTGCACTTTGGGGTCAGTAGTTGATTCATTCTGGTATTTAGGCTCCACTTTAACACTTCCACGATTGGCTTGATTGATGGCTTCGTTCAAATCCTCCTTCAGTTTAGTAAACGCAGATGATTTCTGAGTGTTTTCCAGATGCACAGTCTCCAAACACACGTCTCTCTGCACGGCAGCAGCCGCCTCATCTAGCGCTCCATCAGACAGACTCAGCAGAAGAAGATCTGAACCTGAAGTCTCGAGCATAACTGGGCTGCGGAGGCTCTGCTGAAATCGGTTTTGGAAGTGCTGTATATTGCCACTTGATTCCAAGAAGGTCATTAGAGCACGATATGATGGGATCCTCTTCTCTTTGATTCCTAGCACTAATTTTAAAAGCTCTTCTTCACCTGCATGGACCTCTTTTTCAGGACCCTTCAGAAGAACAACACCTGCTCGTTCCTGTGTGATCTTAAGGGCAGGTAAATTAGCTTTTACGTATGGCTCAAACTGCTCTTTGATGAGGTCATATTGTTTCTCAGACACGCAACACTCTTGTTGAACCTGCTGTTTGTCCTGCAAGCCACTTAGAAATTTTTAAATCCTCTCCACTTCTTTTTGTTCTCCAACCACCACAGCTAAACATGTTAGTTTTTCAAAATAGATTTTTAAGTTATCACTTTGGAGGAAAGAGTTTTCTTCCAGAATGGCATATTTGTCACTTTCGACCTCAAAGTGGATGATATAGCGTGACTTTAGAATCTCAAACACTTCATCCACTGCACATTCCCATTTCTTCAGGTGAAAAATAGCTTCAGTTCCTGGGTCCTTCACCACCACCAACTCTTCAGAGTCGATGTTGATCTTGAAAGTGCTGGAGATTGTAGAGAAATGTTTCTCCAACTCTGAATATGCCTTTTTAAATTCACTGAGGAAGCGTAGTAGATAATGGTCCAGTTTTAAAACCTTCTCCACACTTTTAGCACTTGCACATTTCTAACAAATGAAAAAAAAAGTAAAGACAAGTATTAATTGGTCATACATAATGCTTCATAATAAGCAAGACAAGTGAAATTCATTTATCAGGGCTTAGCAATAAGGATATTTCCTGATGGCCTGGTCTTTACCAGCATTTAGCAGACCAGCAACAAATAAGATTACATAACTGACAGGAAACTAATTTGCAAGACATAAAAACACATGTACAGGATCAACAAATGTCAATTGTAATGATAATGCTGATTTTTCAACTCCATTATCTGAAACTTTCTGACACTAGTTCTGGCCTGGGATGTGCAATATGTGCAATATAGTAATTGTTGTCTAAACGATGTGACACTATCGGGTATTTCACTCACTTCCCAAAAAAATGATCAAAAACACACCTTGAGGTCACGTTGAATATTTTTGAATGAATCGCATGAGTCAATGATTCATTGACCCATTCATGCACTGTATCTTAAATCCAATACTTCCTTACTATATAGTAGATGAAAAACAGTATGCCAAAAGAGTAGTATGTTCCAATTCGAAAAACTATAGGCGAAAATTACCCAAATTACCAACTACTTCCACCAGGATTCTGAAGTGTGCAATTGATGGACACTTTACTATCCAATTACGCCACGGGAGAGGATTTATGAATGGCAGTGAAGCGACGCAAATGATGCTGGTAGGTCATGTGATAACCAGCAACATGGTGGTTGTAGTATGTCTGAATTTCGTTCATACTACCATATTCATACTACATAGAACGTACTTTTTTTGCGAAGTAAGTTGAAATTCAAATGTAGTACAATACGTACTCAGACAGTAAGCTATTTCAGAAATGCCTATTAACGACAAATGCTTGCTTCATTCCCTGAATGAATCAGCCGTTTGAACGCACCCATTCAATGGGACATCATGACTGAAATCACAGACACTCAGGGCACCGAACCACCACCAGCCGAAACCCCACCTAATCTCACATATGTACCGCAAGCCCTACGACAAAGAGTCATTCAGTTAGTTCACTCAACTCCCAGCTCCGGACACCCAGGTATAGCATCTACACTTCAGTTATTAATGTATTTCAGTATATGATCCAAAGTACCTAGTAACTAACTACTTGAGTATTTTTTTTATCCAATACTTTTTTACTCTTACTCAAGTAACTATTCAGACTACTACTTTTACTTTTACTTGAGTGAATATTTCTATAAGTACTTTTACTTTTACTTGAGTAGTTTTTGGGTATTCTACCCACCTCTGCTTTCAACGCACCTGAAGCTGAAAAAAATAAAAATCTGCATATGCATATTATCCCAGAAATAGTGAAAAGGCGGCTTAAGATCTTTCCACACTACCTCTGCTGAATACATTAATCATAATTTAACATAACTTAACAAATTAAATATTTTTATACTTACCTTGTGAATGAAGTGCCTGCAACTGTATTTGGTTGTAGCTAGCTTCTTCCGCTGAGACACTTTGACAGAGTTGACTGCTATTGCTTGCATGTACAGTTGCGTATTGATCCGCATGTGTTCTCCAATCTACAGCTTCTTGTCGCCACACTTGTAACTCTTTTTTCAGTTCTTCAATCTCAGCATCCTTTTCCTTTACTGTTTTTTTCAGTATTTCATTCTCTGTATTCGTTCCCTTTAGTTCATTGCTCATCATATAAACTTGATCTTCCAGTTCAGTATTTCTTCTGTTTTGGGCAGACTGGTCAAGATCTTGAGTTCTTGATTGTAACCTCTCTATCTCCCTTTCTTTTTCTTGAACTATTTTTTCCAGTCTCCTTATCTCTGCGTCTTTTGCATCGAGTAGCATTTTCATAGAGTCTTCATTTTGTAACTTTTCCTTAGAGGCTGACAGAGAACTGATTTTCGATTTGATCCTTTCAACAACATATTTCAAGTCTAACAGCAATGTATTATTATCTTCTGCCTGAGCAGAAAGTTTAAAACAACTTGTTGAATTCTTCCTGACAACAAGCTCTTCAATTGTCTCAATAACCTGGTTGCTGTCATTTTTGCAGATCACAAAATATCTTTTTCCACATTTGTCAATTAAAGGTTGAAGCTGTTCACTTCTGATATGATCCTCAATGCGGCAATGTCCCAGTTTTTCTCCGTTGGTGAACAGCACTATGGTATGTTTCCACAGCTGAACAGTAAGCAGACTCTCTAGGGTGCTGATGTTTGACTCTGACAGCACTGAGTTCACGTTAAGCACCAAGATGACTGCGTGAGGTCCAGTTTTATATAAAATCTGTACACAGTGCACAATTTCACGTTTGGTTTGCTCTGATCTACTCAAGTCTCCATTCCAGCCTGGGGTGCGAGCCAAATGAATCTGTGTTCCTGATACTGTACGAGTCTCCTTGATGTGGACACTTCTAAAAGACGTCCAGAATGTGAAGACTTTTTCTTTAAGGATGGCATTAGCAATGGAGTTTTTTCCAGCACCTTTACTTCTAATCAGCACAAGTTTAAGATCCTCAAAAATAGGCTGAATTTCTGAAAAAGTGATATGTTGTGTTAAATTAAAAGAAATTGAAATATATTTTAAAAGTGGTCTCAGTAATATTTGTTTATATTGCACTGGACAATATGATATGAGTGAACCTATATTAACACCTGACACTGATTTTAATGCTCATTTCATTTGAACAATAATGCTGGTCTGAAGAACACTGAAGTGCATTTATGAGTAATATCTTGATAGTTTTCAGTGGTCTCTTTCTAAAAAAAAAGAGTGAAAATTCTAGTCTACTATACGTTTCTACATTTGTAACAATACACAAATCAAAATTAATTGCACTGAGATTCACATTAAGTCTGGTTGTCAGATGTATTGCTAAGACATTGCTTATAATAAACAAATAAATATACATTTCTAAAATAACATTTTTAATATACATACATACACAGAGATGTTCCTACTCTCACCTTCATCGTGTCCTAACAAGTGCACTTGGTCCTCTTGTGCTAAACCAGAAAAGCAATGAATTATAAAACTTTTAAAAATAAAACTTAAAATATTTTCAGATACACAATCAAAGATTAACAGGAAAAATATTCACTGATAATAATTAATTTATTGTTATAAAAAATTAAAGTATTTTTATTTTTATACAACAGTTCTTTCTGGTCCTCGAATCTGATTGGCTCATAAGAGTGTGATATTAGAGTCCAACAGAACCGTTTGTATAATTGTAACGAATCAGCTCATGGGAAATATGAATAATTAATCATAACTAGTTATACTGCAACATTTCTATATAAATACTTCTGGAATAACCATTTTGAGAATATCAACTGGAAATTGATTTGGACTTCTAATAACAAATTCTGTGTCACTAATAAAGTTAGTGAAATTTACATTAAAGGTGACATATCATGAAAATCTGACTTTTACAGGTGTTAAGTGCTATAATCAGGTCCCCGGTGCATCTACCAAGCAAGGAAACGTGAAAAAGATTAACCCAGTAACTTTGTTTTGGGAAGCCTTTTTCTGCAAGCGTCACAAACATTATTTTAGCTGAAGTATTTGTATCAATACCGTGGGCCTCTTACCCCGTGTGTGGAGTAAAAGGCCCCTCTTGCCACCTCATACATTTATAAGATTTTTAAACAAAATAAAGAACTTGAATGATTTATTTTCACACAAAATCTGTTGCTCCATTAGTGTTCAATACAACGTATATATTTTTTCAGTAATTATACATTTTAGGCGCAGTGAATAGCAATTTTTTTTCTTAAGGTGGGCCTTTAGCCCCGTTGTACCCTATATATATTTCTCACAGCGAGTGTCATGGCGGATGCCCAAATCCACTATAATTTAAAAACAATAATACTGTTTTGTGTCACGGAATGTAGTTTTAAGAGCTTTTTAGGTGAGAATGTACTTGTTTGGATGGTTTGTTAATAAAGAAAATATCTATTTGAAAATTTGCTTCGACGTTTTCAGAGATGTGAGTTCCAGGACTTCAGCGGGCGTTCAGTGCTCATAAACCCGCCGAGAGCGCCTCACCTCGGCCAGATCTTCTGGAATTTACCACTGGCTCTGATGTCTCTGTAGTGGTTAAACATGAGATATCATTTGTTTTGGGTAAGTCTAATGGTTGTCTTTGGTCTCATTAATCTACTATTTGTTCCAGAGCAAATAGTTTTGGCAAAATCTCATCACGTTATGTAACTTAAATGCTGTATATCAGAGCACTGTCTTTGTACTTGACTGAAGAGCCTATCTGGTGGCAGAAAATTACAGTTTTCAAGTATACAGCAGTCCATGGAAGCCATGTAATAAAATAATAAAAATAAAGGTAAATTTGAGTTTATATTTTAAAATTCTGACTTTATTTTCACAATTCCGAGATTATATCACAATTCTGATAAGAAAAAACAGCTTGTCATTCTCTCTTTTCCCCTCACTCCTGGCTTTTTTTCCTCAGAAATGACAAACTCGCTATTGTTGCACTAAATCGAGTTATAAAGTCCGAACTAGGAGATATAAACTTGCATTTGCGAGAAAAAATAATTTACTATAGTATTCAAATATATTTAGACCTATTGTTTAAATCAAATTTATGCTTTGAAAGTAATCATTGCAGTTTTCATCCATAGTCTGTCCGTTTAAATGCCTGCATTTAGCTTCAAATGGCTTCTTTGATGACAGTAGGCCTATTCTATAAAAATTATTTGTATTCCAATTCTGACATCCAAATGGCATAAAAATGATTTTTTTTTCTCTTATTCCATGGATTTTACCCGTTTCCCTCCAATTGTTACCAGTTTTTTTTATGCCAACACTATGCGCATGCAGCTGCAGGTGACATGATGTCTACTCCAAATTGGTCTATAGCAGCCGGGTGGGCAAACTTTTTGACTCGAGGGCCACATCAAGTTTTCCACATCAAGTGAGGGGTTGCATTATGTATGACAAATGAAGCTTTGATTTTTTTATTCTAAATTGACACTCACTTACTACTGTACTGTATGTATACTTGTACATACATAGCAGTTCTACTCTTATGAGCACTTTATGACACACAGATAAGCTGAAACAACATACAGAACTACCAAATTTAGCTACAAGTTTGATTGCAACATATAATTATTGCTGTCAATAGTGTTCTGTCTGTTTGATTACGTCATTAACTAAATTTTACCGTACATTTCTGCCATATGAACATCAATTTGACAGTCACCACTGATAAGCTACTACTAAATATATTGTAGAAACTTAATTTTCTGTAAAGCTGCTTTGCAACGATTTGTATCGTGAAAAGCGCTATACAAATAAACTTGAATTGAATTGAATTTAAGTTAGCTACATTGTTCCACCATTAGATGGTGACAAGAGACTGTTTTACGAGTCAGCAGTAAAGACTTTTATATTGAAAAAGACTGAAATGGAAGTTATTTTTACTTTTAACATCAGCTGGTAAGACGCAACCAACAAATGCACTGAGCAGCTCTGCCATCGGACATCACCCTTAACAGATGAAAGAATATGAGCCTATCGGACATTCAAACTAATGTTTTATTGTGAATATGAGATTGAGCTGAAGAATGAATGCTGTATCAGATGCAGGTAATCACATATGTTCAGTCAATCTCTCTCTCATAATACTCTACTACACATAATACACTGCTTTTAATACAGTAGAATAAGCTTTTAATGAAGCAACTCAACGTTTCTTCATTACTAGTTCTAAAGTAACGGAGGCATGGGCTCAGCTGTTAAACTGCCAACTTTAGATTTGATTCTGTGGTGGAAGGAAGTAGTTCTGCACAAAAGAGAGCTTTTAAAGACACTCCGTTGTTGTTCCTAATTTATTTACACACTCATGCCGTCAAAATGTTGTATAAACGCAACTGCACGCTGTGATTACCTACAGCACGATATACAGCATCTCATGTCTACTTGTGTGATATTGCTCATATAACACAACTTACATGCACTGGAACCCATTTTTTTATGTTTCAGTCAGGGAAAGTCTTGATAGCTTCAGTTCCTTAACTATGGATAAAATAAAGGATAGAAATGACAGAATATTTCTTCAGTCCAACAACCAGTATAAAAACCTGTCCTAAAGACTGTGTTGTAAAATCACCTGAAAAGAGGGGAACAAAAAGCTAATTTATAAAGCATGCACTGAATAAACTGTTGATTTAAATTATTAAATTAATATTATGTAGCTCTACTCATTTTATACAAGGCCCTATAAGTGTAATTTTTGACACCCATTTTCCAGGATGGCTGATATGTAAATCAATACTGATAAATTTAATATCACAAACTGAAAGCTGCTATATGAACATACAGTATGAATCTCACATAATAATCGGTTAGTAGGTGAATTGATTAAAACAACAGTTAAGTTTATTAAGCTGTTTCGTAAGGAAGTGCTAGAATTTCCAACTCAAATTGCATCTGCTTTGGTATATTAAAGAAGAAAAGAGACCTGCTTGTCAAAATACTTCCAATTGCTTGTAAAGATACTTTCAAAATGCAGCACTCTCAGCTGTGTGTACATTAATGAGGAAAAAAAATTAACTTAAATGATTTTAGCAAATGGCTGCAATATAACAAAGAGTGAAAAATTTAAGGGGGTCTGAATACTTTCCGTACCCACTGTATATATCCTCCTCCTTAAAAATTAGCCTCCTTTCGTCAATCGAATGATGAGGGATGAGATAAAGTCCAAATTTCATCAAATAGTTTTACATTCTGCTTAAATCTATTAGTATCAATGTAGCACTGAAATAGTGATAATCATGATTCTTATGCTCTTTTGCTCATGTCTGTACAGATACTGCACCCGCAGAACATCCGTTGCTCTTTTCCTGTTTTGTTCTCAGTCATGTGACTTGTGGTCTACAAAAATAGCAACAATAAATGCATGAACTAGACAGAGGAAGATATCACGTTTCATGACACAGGTGAAGTGACAAACCCTGCTCTCTATGTGTTGTTATGCAACATAACTGACGTGAGAAAAAAATCTTTCACAAAGTTTTTTAAAATTATTTTATTGTTTTATTCAACTATAGTGTAACAACTCGTTGATTGGTTGTGATTTGTGGACAGAGAAATTTGATCAAACAAATGTTATTCTTTAACTTGTGTTCGCACTCCAATTAATACAAATATTTGACTTGTCTCATGTTTGTTAACTACCTTTGCAGGTTTCACAAAAATTATAGTTTTTATCTTAATCTTTTTTAGCACTGAAATAGTGATAATCATGATTCTTATGCTCTTTTGCTCATGTCTGTACAGATACTGCACCCGCAGAACATCCGTTGCTCTTTTCCTGTTTTGTTCTCAGTCATGTGACTTGTGGTCTACAAAAATAGCAACAATAAATGCATGAACTAGACAGAGGAAGATATCACGTTTCATGACACAGGTGAAGTGACAAACCCTGCTCTCTATGTGTTGTTATGCAACATAACTGACGTGAGAAAAAAATCTTTCACAAAGTTTTTTAAAATTATTTTATTGTTTTATTCAACTATAGTGTAACAACTCGTTGATTGGTTGTGATTTGTGGACAGAGAAATTTGATCAAACAAATGTTATTCTTTAACTTGTGTTCGCACTCCAATTAATACAAATATTTGACTTGTCTCATGTTTGTTAACTACCTTTGCAGGTTTCACAAAAATTATAGTTTTTATCTTAATCTTTTTTAGTACATACAGTTGTCTTTATCCAAACTTAATTACATTGTGGTGTCCTCTATGGACCATATTATCGCTCCTATTGTTTCTTAAATTAGAAACTGAAACAATAACACTAACAAAGTGTAACATGCATTCCTCAGACCAACCATCACCTACAATGACTTTTACACATAGAAATACACTCCAAACAGAATTCTTGCTTTTATTAGGGGACGTAAAGTTAGGGGACACATTTCACAACTTCTTCTTAAAATATAATTAAACATATATTTTTAACAATTTCATTAAATTGCATGTTAAATAAAATATCTGTTCACAAAATATCCATTTTATTTGTGTTAAAAATGTTACATTATTGAAATTTCTTTGCAGGATACTTGATGTATAGCAGGAACATGCAAATATAGCTAGACACAAAATCTCACAAACTCAAATTAAATATGTATTTTAAAACAGAAATGTAACTTTTAATAGTTTTCACCCTATAGAATACAAATATGCAAACATTCTATGATTTATTGATATTTAAAGTTTATTTCAGCTGTAGTAGTGGGACACCACTTAACACGGCAAATGAAGAATTGCGATTATTCATTGTTATTTTCCCGATACTCCTCATGACTTCACAGTATGCAAACAGATTTTAAAATGGCAGCAATTCCCTGACCCTGACATAGATCACTATAAAGTCAGCAAATAAATGACAATTTGCAATTTTAAAAGAAATCTTACGGAGGACAAGACTTACTAAAGCTTATTCAAAACACCTACTCAGTCAACATTATATACAGTAGATAATTCAGATATTTACATATTCTAGTGACAATTAGAGGAAAGAGTTTATCTGTAACATTTTGTTGCAAAAATGTTGCAAATATGTGAAAAGTGTTGCAAATATTGAAATGTTTGCCATTCATTCTGTGTAGTTCTAGGGACAAAGGGGTCCAACACTAAAATGTGCAACTACACACAATACAAAGTAGACAAAAGATTTACCACTTGGCACTTCACTAAGCAAACCTTCAAAAATCAACAAGTAGAACATCAATTAGAACTACAGTACATTTGCTCCAAAATAAATTAATGCTAATAACTTTAATGTCATTTTGTTTACATGAATATGATGTAAAAACAACAACAAAAAACATTAGAAACGTGTTCTTCTACGGCAGATGAAAATGCTTTGCAACAGCAAACTTCAGTCCAGCTCATATAAGAATTATATTCAACCGCATAAACACATTTCATTACACCAAATACACAAAATAATGTTCTTTTTAGCAGCATCATATGACCCCTTTAACTCTTAATTGGCACATTATACTAAAATCATGCTGTTCACAAAGGTGGCCTGTTTATTAACTAATGGTTACCATGTTTCACCCATTTTTTCCAAGAAAGGTTTAAACAGCTCTATCATGGTATCATCATTGCAAGGGATTTCATTCATTAGGTCTTGTGTTTTCAGCACTGACTGTCGTTCTCCCCACTTCTCTATTATAAGGTTTACTAGATCACCTCTGTCTTTGCTCTCTATTGAGCTCCTGGGTGTTTTCCATTCCTTACTCAAGTGCATGAGGTCTTTCAGTGTCTTCAATTGATCATCCGACAGCTCATTCAGGATCTTAAGAAGAGTGACACCCCATTTGTGCAGATCTGACCCTGTTGGAACATGTTCACAGCAAATCATTATGGATACATTCAATGTGTTTTAGTCACCAATAACTGTACAAATGTGGGTTTTTTTCACAGTCATTTAGTCATTCATTTTCAGTTAGATTTGGTTATGTCTGCTGACCATTTGCAATAAAATGTGGTGACTACCAAGAGGATTTGTCTCTGCCCACATACCATGATTTAGATGGAACTGAAAAAGAGGTTGTCACGCTCACCATTTGAAGAGAGATCACACAATGGGATGTAGCTTCTCATGTCCACCCGTCTGACATTTTGACAGAGTTTCCTGCAAAAGCATGCATGTATATTTGCATACTGAACCTCGTGTATTCTCCGTTCTCTATTTTCTTGCCACATTATTAGTAATTCCTTTTTCAGTTCTTCATTCTCAGTCACTTTTGTCTTGAGCTCTTTGCTTGTCATATCAAGTTGATGTTGCAGTTTTTCGATCCACTTAAGATTTTGATCTCTTGAGTATCTGAGTGTCTCTATCTCCCTCTTTTGTTCTTTAATAATGTTATGCAATTTCTCAATCTCTGCATCCTTTGATTTGAGTAACTTATTAACATTTGCTGAAATCTTATCAAAGACAAGCTCTTTGATTTTGTTAATCTGGTTGCTGTCATTTTTTTTAAACACATAATATCTTCCTCCACATTTGTCGATTAAGTGTTGAAGCTGCTCACGTCTGATATAATCCTCAATGGAATGATCTCCCAGTTTATCTGCATGGGTGAACACTATTATGGTATGATCCCACAGCTGAAGACTCTCTAGGGTTCTGATGTTCGACTCTGACAGCACTGAGTTCACTTTAAGAGCCAAGAGGACTGCATGAGGTCTATTTTTATAAAGACTGAACACAGCAAACAATTTCCCTTTTGGTTTTCTCTGATCTGCTCAAGTCTCCTTTCCAGCCTGGGATGCGAGTCAAATGAATCTGTGTTCCTGACACTGTACGAGTTTTACTGATGTAACTGGTTCGTCGCATTGACGTGGACGTCCAGAATGTGAACACTTTTTTCTCAAGGATGCAATTACCAATCATGTTTTTTCCTGCACCTTGACCTTCAATCAGAACAAGTTTGAGTTCTTGAAAAACCAGCTGAATTTCTGGACGAGTGGAAACTGAAATAAATGAGTGTTAACAAACAAATACATGTACTCAACAACAGTTCCGGGTTCTACAGACAAACGAACTGAAAGTTCAGTTATTTGAGTTAAAGCCAATATATTTACTCTTTATACATTAATATGCTAACATTTGGGGTCAAGTTCAAAGAAAACTTTGATATTGCGTGGTGGTCAATATTTTTCCATAAAACATACACAAATATTAATGTACAAACATATATATATATATACACACACACCTATACACACAGATGTTCATTTTCTCACCTCCCTCGTTCTCTACCAAGTTCTCTTTTTCCTCTTTTGCTAAATCATCATAAAAAAAAAAAGACAAAAATGCAAAAAAAAAAAA
>NW_015624593.1:40843-55622 GCF_001515625.1 Sinocyclocheilus rhinocerous | reverse complement strand
AAAAAAAAAGCAAAAAAAAAAAAAAAAAAAAAACCCACCCTTTAAACTCTTTAAAACGTATGTTAGAAGTTATGGAGAACCATTTATTTGTACTAAAATCAGAAAAGATAAAAAATTCAATAAGTTTCCAATTACAAAGTACAAATTTAAATATGTATATTTATCACACACACACACACACACAATAAACAGTCTATGTTGTGTTAAACTTACATGAATTAGAACCCATTATTCATGTTTTCAGGCAAGGATAGTCAGGAAAAGTTCTCTAGGTTCCTAATAGATAGATAAAATGAAGGATTACAGAATTGTCTGAACTGAAAGTGTTTCTTTAGTCCAACAACAAGTATACAAGGGCTCTATCTTAAGGTTGTGCACAGGATTATAGATATGAGTAAATACAAATATCTTTGACACCACAAGGAAAAATTAAGAATAATTATTATTTTTTAAAACATACTTTAAAAATGCATGTACATCAGATATGAGGTCAAAGCAAACAAGATTCCAGTATCAGTAGCAGTAACTATTACAAAAGTGCCTTACCTGAATGCCTTTTTATATTTTGTGGTCTCGCTTATATACATTTTGTGTCTTTATTAATGGTAATTTAAAAATATTACCATGAAGAACATTTGAAAAACTTTTTATGTTTTTAGTTTGACTTGCCTAATGGTTTCATACACTAGACAGTGATTGATTCACATGACAACACAAATACATTAGATAGATAAAATGAAGGATTACAGAATTGTCTGAACTGAAAGTGTTTCTTTAGTCCAACAACAAGTATACAAGGGCTCTATCTTAAGGTTGTGCACAGGATTATAGATATGAGCTGAGTAAATACAAAAAAATTGTGGGCATCAAGAAACAAGAGCCCAACAAATCTTACCTCCACTGGTATATTTCCTAAATAAATAGTGATGAAAACAGCCATGCCTGTTATAACAGTCCGATTCGCACTGTACCGACAGACACAAACCAACATCAACAATCACCAGATTGTGTAGAATATGAGCACTAGACAGTGATTGATTCACATGACAACACAAATACATATTCATTTCAGCCCACACTTTTTCATGTTTGTTTTTAACATGAGCACATCACACAACCTATCCATCATAACATCTACCTAATTTATAGCTACTACCATGAAACAGAGTTTGATTGGATGCAATGTCTTTGATGTCACCATTAAAATATAATTGTTTCAGTTCCTTTTTGATAAGCCAGTTTATTTTTTCTATGCTACAAAATGCATGTACATATTTAATATTTTGCATTTAGCATTGTTTTTCCATCTCTATTCAGACAGACTGGTATATTTCCTAAATAGTGATGAAAACAGCCATGCCTGTTATAACAGTCCGATTCGCACTGTACCGACAGACACAAACCAACATCAACAATCACCAGATTGTGTAGAATATGACGTTCAACTTGTTGAATCAGCGAAAATGAGCTGGGAGTAACAGCAACAGGGGTAACACACATCAGACTAAAGACCCGGAAATGATGTCTCTTCATGTTTGTCTGTGTTTTTCAGTTAAGTGCGAAGTGTCACAAAACCTGACAAACGTGTCTTTTCGAACCTATAGAATATGACGTTTGTCTGCATTTACAGGCCCAGATTAAGCCTATCTTTGACACCACAAGGAAAAATTAAGAATAATTATTATTTTTTAAAACATACTTTAAAAAAGCATGAACATCAGATATGAGGTCAAAGCAAACAAGATTCCAGTATCAGTAGCAGTAACTATTATAAAAGTGCCTTACCTGAATGCCTTTTTATATTTTGTGGTCTCGCTTATATACATTTTGTGTCTTTATTAATGGTAATTTAAAAATATTACCATGAAGAACATTTGAAAAACTTTTTATGTTTTTAGTTTGACTTGCCTAATGGTTTCATACACTAGACAGTGATTGATTCACATGACAACACAAATACATATTCATTTCAGCCCACAATTTTTCATGTTTGTTTTTAACATGAGCACATCACACAACCTATCCATCATAACATCTACCTAATTTATAGCTACTACCATGAAACAGAGTTTGATTGGATGCAATGTCTTTGATGTCACCATTAAAATATAATTGTTTCAGTTCCTTTTTGATAAGCCAGTTTATTTTTTCTATCCTACCCATGATGAATACAAAATGTATTTACATATTTAATTTTTTGCATTTAGCATTGTTTTTCCATCTCTATTCAGACAGACCTGCGAACCAATTTTAGGCCACCAGTTGAGAACCACTGGTCCTCATTTACCAAACACCTACAGGGGAAGTCGTGGCCTAATGGTTAGAGAGTCAGACTCATAAACCAAAGGTTGCGGGTTCGAGTCTCTGGTCCGGCAGGGATTGTAGGTGGGGGGAGTGAATTCTCTCCCACCTTCATTACCACGACTGAGGTGCCCTTGAGCAAGGCACCGAACCCCCAACTGCTCCCCGGGCGCGTACTAGGCCTACATCGATGTTTCCTGTCGGCTCATTTTTTGAGTGGACTTTGCTGTTCCGATTCGCATGAACGGTATACGAGTGGAGCGACTGAGCGGAGCACACACACGCATAGAGCGGGATAACACGCAGAGCGTCACACCACGTGAAAGTGAAACCTGAGCGGTGAACAAATTTTCGGCAGCCGAAATTTCGGTGCATCTCTAATTATTGGCGACATCAGAAATGGATATTATATAATAGCTGCTTTTTTGAACATTTTAGCAATTTAAAAATATTAAAGGATTTTTTTACATGGCACCCCTGCTCTGGACAGACGGCACCCCAGGGTGCCACGGCACCCCGGTTGGGAAACACTGCACTAGACAGTGATTGATTCACATGACAACACAAATACATATTCATTTCAGCCCACAATTTTTCATGTTTGTTTTTAACATGAGCACATCACACAACCTATCCATCATAACATCTACCTAATTTATAGCTACTACCATGAAACAGAGTTTGATTGGATGCAATGTCTTTGATGTCACCATTAAAATATAATTGTTTCAGTTCCTTTTTGATAAGCCAGTTTATTTTTTCTATCCTACCCATGATGAATACAAAATGTATTTACATATTTAATTTTTTGCATTTAGCATTGTTTTTCCATCTCTATTCAGACAGACCTGCGAACCAATTTTAGGCCACCAGTTGAGAACCACTGGTCCTCATTTACCAAACACCTACTGTATGCATGTGTAATATTTGTAGACTTCAGAGTTGCTTTCAATACCATCAAGCCTTTCTCACAGCTTTTACTCTAACCTCGTTATTTTTTCTGTATTTGCCACTTTCAGGCTGGGTGCTGGTCAGCTTGCAGAGGAAGAGGAGGAAATCTCTCCATGATTCACCTGAAATAAAATATAAATAAGATTCCTTTAGGAACATGGTTTAAATAACTAATTCCAAGTATGGGTCACCATACTTGGCCACATGTCATGTCACTTTCAGTATGCATGTGTAATATTTGTAGACTTCAGAGTTGCTTTCAATACCATCAAGCCTTTCTCCTCATTATTTTTTCTGTATTTGCCACTTTCAGCCTGGCTGCCGGTCAGCTTGCAGAGGAAGAGGAGGAAATCTCTCCATGATTCACCTGAAATAAAATATAAATAAGCTTCCTTTAGGAACATGGTTGACTAAAGTCAAAAAAATCCAAAGAGATATTCTTTATAAAAGTTAAGAGTCATCCACGCCTAACGAAAACAGCTCGTTCTAACATGCCCCCACGTGTCTACGTCACGATGTGGGAAGATTTGCATAATGCCGCCCAAATTTTTCTAACTTTTATAGAAAAATAAAACTATTTTACTTATTAGTTATTACGCCTAACTTGTATTCTGTGAATGCGCTGTGTTAAACGCGAGTTTTGAGCAGTGTAGAGTAGCGCTTGTTTGTCATTTCTCCGATCACAAATGCAGACATGGTTTTATGTTTACGCGGCGCGATGCAACGCAATGCGTAAAAAGACAGTATAAGTCATTATAATCCATAATTATGTCCAATCTATATTAAGTATATAGCTGGCCAATCACAGCACACCTCGCTTTTTCAGACCGATGAGCTTTGTAAAAATCGACGCGTTTCAGAAAGGCGGGGCATAGAGGAGAAACAATAATGTACAGTATGTGGAAAATAATGTGTTTTTTTAACCTTAAATTGCATAAACACATTTCATTACACCAAATACACAAAATAATGTTCTTTTTAGCAGCATCATATGACCCCTTTAATCAAGCTTAATATGATGTCACTTAAAACACTGTAGAGGAAAGGAGTAAATCTTACTGAGAAACATGTCACAAAAATGCATCATCATCAAATCTGCGTAAATGTTACTTGCGTTAACTCTTATTCAACATTGTGTACATTAACATTCAACAGTGCTAAATTAAAACCTAGGAAGTAGGATCATAACTTACATTTCATACACCCTACATCCACCAATAATAAACAGCTTGGTCTTGCTTGGGACTCGAGCTGTAACTGTCCAAAAAGCTTTGAAACGTTTACAAACTTTTTTGTTTTGAATCAAAGCTTAGAGTGAATCTTTGAATGGTAGGAAATCAGGAAATCACTGAACTTATATGTTGTGCTTATGTTATGCTTATTTCTTTCTAAAGCTTTTTATCAGTCAGAAACAAACAAAAAAGCAAACATTTTCTTTGTTTATTTTCTATGGGACACAGAATTATTCATCATACAAAAGATAAAATCATTGACAGATTAAAGTATAAATTGCAATAACTGTACTTTTGACTAAATACAATATAATGCACTTCTGCTTCCCCTGACAGATAAATCAAGCTGTCAAGCTGTATTAGCAGTGCACTCAATTCAAAGAAAGTTATGCGAGTTTATATAGTATATGCTATGCTGGAGATTACATGTTTTTCTCATGGATCAAAGACTACAGCGATCTGTTTCTCAGATTCATTCTCTGTGGTGTTTATTGCTGGATGGTGAGCTCAGTCTCTCCATACACCTGTCTGAGAGCGGCGCAGTCTAGACTTGCTATCAGTTTAGTGGAGCCGGCCCGTCTGGGACTGAACGTCTCCGTCCACATTATAGAGGTGCCTGGAGCAATCAGACTGGAAAACACATCACACACACACACATCAGAAATCATGTAGAACAGACTTGCATTCATGCATTTGGTAGAGGCTTTTAACCAAAGCAACTTGCACTGCATTCAAGATATATGTTTGATTAATAAATGCATTCCCTAGGAATTGAATCTATGACCTTGATGTTGCAATTAAGAACCTCACAAAAAAACATGTCCATGTCACATTTAACTCTTAAATAGTAATAAAAGTAGTATATAAAGTGTTATAAAGTATTATAAAGTATATACTGTTCTTCCTTAGAATGCACTTTTTGGAATTTGACTGTTCTAAATTTAAAAAGCACAAAAATGTCATCATATTTTTGTCCCACATCAAGTCTTGACCTCTATAATAGCAGATACAGAACATTTCAGCGTAATAGCATCAGTCTGACGGGGCTCACCTGTACTGCTTGCGTTTGAAGGGCATGATTCCAGGACCCTCCATACGGAGATCCACATTCTCCAGACTGAACTTAAATGGGTTTGTGAACTCAACAGACACGTACATTTCCTCACTCACTCTTGGAGAACCAGTGACCTACAGAGAGATGGCAAAAACACCCAAGAGAGAGACAGAGAAGTGAAAACTACCAGTAGAGGGCAGCAGACTCATTTACATTCCACTGGCAGAAATAAAGTTCAAGTCAAAAGTTTACATACACCTTGCAGAATCTGCAAAATGTTAATTATTTTAGCAAAATAAGAGGGATCATACAAAATGCATGTTATTGTTTATTTAGTACTGACCTGAATAAGATATTTCACATAAAAGATGTTTACATATAGTCCACAAGAGAAAATAATAGCTGAATTTATAAAAAATCACCCCGTTCACAGTATTCTTAATACTGTGTTGTTATCTGAATAATCCACAGCTGTTTTTTTGTTTAGTGATAGTTGTTCATGAGTGCCTTGTTGGTCCTGAACAGTTAAACGCCCTGCTGTTCTTCAGAAAATCCTTCAGGTCCCACAAATTCTTTGGTTTTGCAGCATTTTTGTGTATTTGAACCCTTTCCAACAATGACTGTGTGATTTTGAGATCCGTCTTTTCACACTTAGGACAGAGAGCCAGGGGGTGAAAACTTTTGAACAGAATGAAGAAAATGTTTCTTATTTTGCCTAAATATCATATTTTTTCATTTAGTACTGCCCTCCAGAAGCTACAGATGATACTTACATGTTTCCCAGAAGATGTAATAAGTTCAATTTACCTGTATCTTCAAATTCAAAAAGTTTATGCATGGTTTTTCCTTCTGGAGCATCAGTGAGCGTTTGAAGCTTCTGTAATAGTTGCATATGAGTCCCTTTAGTTGTCCTCAGTGTGAAAAGATGGATCTCAAAATCATACAGTCATTGTTGGAAACTGTTCAAATACACAAAAATGCTTTGAACGGGGTCATTTTTATAACTTCAACTATTATTTTCTCTTGTGGACTATATGTAAACGTCTTTTATGTGAAATATCTTATTCAAGTCAGTACTAAATAAACAATAACATGCATTTTGTATGATCCCTCTTATTTTGGTCAAATAATTAAAATTTTGCAGATTCTGCAAGGTGTATGGTTTGTGTGTGTGTGTGTGTGTGTGTGTGTGTGTGTGTGTGTTTGTGTTTGTGTGTTTGTGTGTGTGTGTATATATATATATATATATATATATATATATAAGACACAATTTCAAAAAGTAAATACAAGTTCTAAAGTATATATTTTAATTTTAATTTTTATGATTTAATTTATTAGTTTTCTCAGTTCCCTCATCAACCCCAGTATGAGAAATCCTTTTTTTAATGTAAATGCGAGGTACAGTAACAGTAATGAATAAAGTCTGACCTTCACAATGAGTTTGGGGTTGTGTATTGTGATGACTTTCATGGCAGTAATGATCTGGCCCGTCTCTTTAATCTTCCCTGTAGCGATGAAGTGGATGTTTGCCTGTTCCACCAGTTTATGCATGTAGTCCTCACCTCGCACCAACACTTTCTCATCCTTACCTATCATCACCAGCAGGGGGAGCATTTAATGCATGAATACAGATTCAGCAACATCATATTTTACACTCTCTCTCCTACATCATTTACTCACTCTGCAGTGGATCTAGTTTGACTTTGGGAGTTTTAAACACCACCTCGGCGCTCGGGACTCCGGTATAATACACCACGGTTCCAGTGACGTACACGTCAGCAGTGCGGCGCTGGTCACTGTGGTTCTTAAACTGCAGCGTCACGTCAAAGTTGTCTCCCACACGAACGTCCAGAGTGGGGATCTCCACCTCCACATCGCTCTGAGGAAGAGAGGCTTTCTCTCTCTGACAGCCGAACTCCTCGGCCTTCTCCAGCACACGCCGCTCCTCTGGGCTCCCTGAGTAAATAATGGTTTCAAATGAAAGCAGATCCTGGTTGTGTGATATTTATGTGACCTTTTATGTCCAACAGCAACTTCTCTCACCTTCAGGGAACTTGTATTGATCAGTGATGTCTCGACGTCCATCGTGCAGCACGGCTTTGGTCAGCACCATGCGGCCCACGTGAGTGGGATTCACCTTCACTACTTCCAGAGTGCCGTCTTTTTGTCTACGATAAAAAATCACGTCACTGTTCACCTGCAGAAATAAATAGAAGTAGTGAGATGCACAGACATGTATTTATCTCTTAAATTAGAAACTGAAAAAAACATATTTACACAGATTTTGTCATATTTGAGTCTTTAATCCTCAGAGACCCAATGCACTGTTAAATGAATACAAGAGATGTAGTGAACATCTGAATGTTTTCTGTTACTCTCTACTTTCTTAACACGTCCTGCTCTAGGTAGGACTAAGATACTGCCTTGAAAAATATCGGTATCGTATCGAAAACAAAATAAGTGGTATCGCCCATCCCTAACGATCACAGCACAATCAGACATACATCGTGATTGCCGAACAGTCTCTATGAACAGAACGGTGCATTTCTTTATCCTACATTGGAGACAACACCCAAACCTTGAAAACTGATGCATTTACTTTTCTTCCTGTTTGTTCTTAGCTTGTTTTAACTCATTCATATCATGATGCATATTGTTTATTGTTTTGGAGTGAATTTTGGATTTTGGGTTGCAATGATGAGTTTTCAAGGTTGCAATCCTATAATCTTTGACTTTCTAAATTTCTCTGAAATTTGGATGTGTTCTGGATCTCAGAGCTTTCCTCTGCTACTTTCTGAAGTTTTCTCTCACTGATGCTCCACTATAGCACCTGAAAATACATATTTGGATAATTTAGATAATAAGAGATAATAATTGGATCTCTATAAATATCCTCCCAGCATATGTTAATGTTAGAGCATCTTTTGGCACTCTGTGGTTTTATTAGGCCACACTGAAAATCATTTGAAGGATTTGTTTCATTTGTTTATTACTGATTGGGCCTTGAATAAAATAATGCAAAAAATACCTACTTTTGCTTTTCTGCATTATTCAGGAACAAAAAAAGTTACTATTTATTTTTAATGCAACAAATACCTACTTTTGCTTTTCTGCATTATTCAGGAAAAAAAATACTATTTTTTTCTATCACTTTTTATAATTTTTCTATCATATAAAAAAAGAAAAAAAAATTTTTTATGTGACCATGAATTCTTCTTCTTCTTCTTATTATTAATTACAGTTATAACAACAGCAATGATATTATTAATAATATTTTTATTTAGTGTTAGAAATACTGTAACTGTAATTCTACAATTTTATTACACGTGACGTAACAACAAAAAGCATATTTTGGATCAAATGTAGCCAGTAGTATCTATAATTATTATTATTGTTGATGTTGTTTTTGTTGTAGTCAATTTGTAGGAAATTAGTTTTTTTCCCCCTGCCAACCATGTTATCATGACTACTTGCATGTCATTTTAACTTTAAACGTTTACTAAAAACTGTATTGTTTGAACTCTGAGGGTTAAAGGCCCAAAACATGATATATATATATATATTTTTACCTCAGCAAACACAAAAGGGGCATCAAACGGGTAGCAGATCTGGCCGTGTTTTACGGCAGCTACTGATGCAGGTCCACACCTGAACATACCTGACAGAAGACCAGCCTCAGTAACACCACAGAACAACAAAGATACTGTGTCTGTGTTCATGCGCTTGTCCTACCATCGCTCGTCTCCTGTGGCGTAGCATCCACAACCTGCCATCCTCCGAAACCAGGAGGCAGATCAGACCTTGCCATGAAGCACTCGTTCCAGCAATGATAATTCCTGCAGATGAAGATAGAGCAAGTCATCCTCTATGGAAGCTTGTTTCCGCAACAGGATAAAAAAAAAAGATAACTGTGACTTTCGGTCTCACAATTGTGACTTTTATTTTGAAAAAAAAAAATGTGCATTTTTATGGGGGCAAAAACAAAAGTGTTGCGTTTATAATTTTGTTCAGTGTATATAAAGGCAGAATTGTGAGAAATAAAATCAGAATTGTGAGACATAATAATATAAACATATATAAACTTGCAACTGCGAGAAAAATGTCATAATTGTGATATAAAGAGTCACAATCACCAAAATTCTTGTGGCAGAAAAAAAATTGAATTGTGAAATACAAACTCAGAATAGCCTTTATTTATTTATTTATTTCCCATGGCAGAAACAAGCTTCCGTAATCTACTGCATAAAAAAGCAGCACTTTTAATATTTTTATATACTTTAAATTATTTGAGCAAAACCTCATGTTTCGGTTTCCATAAAAGATCACAAACCAGATGGAGTCCTTGGTGCGGTTCCGGTCCAGTTTTCCATTTTCGTCCAGGATGATGTCCATCTTAAGGTTGCCGTCATTGTCGTGAGCAGAGAAGAAGTTTGTCACGACCCTGCCGGGGATCCCGAGACAACGCAAGACTGTGGGGAAGGAGAAGTAGAATCATATGGACACTGATCACGTGACCTATTAATGAATATGAATGCCTTGTCCTGGTTCTCACAGGTGTTGAAGACAGCAGCGTAGACCCAGCACTGGGCGTAGCAGACGGGTGTTCCCCTGCTGCCGGCGTAGTCCAGGAGGATCTCCACGCTGCCGGTCCAGGACGTCGGCGGGACACCGTATGTGTAATCGCCACTCCAGTTCCCCACCAACACGCCGTCGTCATCGCGCGAGTTCAGCTGTTTGGAAACAGGGCAGAGGTGAAGTCAACAACAGGTTTATGAAAGCTGAAAAAGATATGTTGTTTCACCAATAGCACACATGCTATAACATCATGTGAAAAATTCAATAAGCTGTGTTTTTTGGTATTAAGCAAGCACTTCAACTTTGTGCACAAATAACATAATATTCAAAAGTTATATTCAAAAACATATTGTATTTTTTAACCATAAAATTCTAAAGTACACACATATTGCAATAGACAAAGTTGGGGTGCAGTAAGATAGTTTAATGTTTTTAAAAGAAACATTATAACAATTTAAAGTAACAGTTTTCTATTTGAATATATTTTAAAATATAATTTATTCCTGTGATGCAAAGCTGAATTTCCAGCATCATTACTTCAGTGTCACATGATCTTCAGAAATCATTCTAATATGCTGATTTGCTGCTCAAGAAACATTCTTTGATGAATGGAATCTTCAAAAGAACAGCATTTATTTTAAATAGAAATATTTTAAAGTAATAGTAACATTACAAAAAAGTCTTTACTCTAACTTTTGATCAATTCATCATAGCTGTATAAAGGTATTCATTGTCTGTCAAAATGTTTAGTTCACGTTTGGCACAGTGAAACACAGTTCCTCATAACAGGGTAAAAAATAAAAATAAAAATAGTTATCGCAGTTTGTCTTTGGTTTCTCACCATGGCTGAAGCGACGCGGGTCACTTTAATGACGTCCCCACGGTTGGACAGCGGCATATCTGCTTTATCCATAATGAACAGACAGGCATCCAGGACACCAAACTCAAACTAAAAAAACAAAACCAAAAAATACAGCAAATTGCAATTTTTTTTATTTGTACATATTTTATTATAGACTTTTAGCTCTAATTATTAGGGATACACTATATCACTTAATTTTTTTTTTAGTTTATCAGCATTTAGGTCAGTATTTTAACATTTTAAAAACTGTGCATGCTCATTTTTCCTTTTTTTAATTTTTATTTAAATTACCATTGACCTTATTATTCTTTTATTTATTATGAATCATATTAATTAATCCACAAAATATTTTTGAGTGAACGCTGCCAAAATTATCCACAAAAAATTATTATTTTTTTACTCAAAAAATGAGGCGCATAAGCTTAGTTTCATAAATAAATACAAAAACTGTATTAACTGTAAAAAGAAAAAACAACAACTGAATCCTAGATTTGGTGATAACGCAGCATAATGTGAGATTTACAAGCAATTTTTAAAAGGCTGGTCATTTTTGTGACTGACAGATGTGATGTAAGTTCCTCACACCTGTCCGTAGTTCCATGCGCGTTCAGACACATCATCATACGCGCCATGATAGATGATCCCCAGCTCATTCATAACACACTCTTCACGCTCCTCCTCATCATCCAGGAACACAGGATCAGCTTTGAAAAAACATCAGTTAGCATGGCTCATATCTTTTTTCCCCCCATGCACACAATTTAAAAAGACGTACCGAGACTGCGTATGTTTAAGATAGTATATATTATATGGTAGCTTCTCCTAGAAAGGAAGAGAAGTCAGACCTGGTGACCACGGGTTGAAGAGGATGTAGATGTCTGTGCTCGGGTCCCTCCTGGTCCTGCGAATACCGTAGGGGGTCACCACACCGATGTATATCATGTATTTTCCCACAATGCACTCTGGTGAGGTGGTGATGCCCATTGTGACGACATTGTCGCTGGTCTCTACGATCCGGCCTCTCCAAACACTCTGACGCTCCTCATTGGGGAAAACGGGAATGTAGGTGCCCTTACTGTACTGAGGACTCGGCCCTAGTGCACAACAACAACAACAACTGATCACAAGGCAATGTTTAGCAATAATAGCTCGTGATTTTAGGTTGGTATGATTTTTGAAAGCCTCTTTTGCTCACCAGTGCTGCATTTATTTGATGAAAAATACAGCAATATTGTGAAATATTGTTACAATTTAAAATCAATGCTTTCTATTTGAATGTATTTTAAAATGTAATTTATTGCTGTGATCAAAGCAGAATTTTCAGCATCATTACTCCAGTCTTCAGTGTCACATGATCCTTCAGAAATCATTCAATCATCATCTGTGTTGTAATATTTTTTTGTGGAAATCATGATTAATTTTTATTTCAACATTCGTTCATGAACAGAAAGTTCAAAAGAACAGCAGTTATTTGAAATAAAAATCTTCAGCAACATTATACAAGTCTTTACTGTCACTTTTTTTTTATCAACTTAATGCATCCTTAAATAAAAGTATCAAAAATCATACTGACACCACACTTTTAAATGGTACTGTATAGCACAGTCTCTTCTGTACAACTAGGATTACTCACATTATTTGTATTGTCCGTTTGTAAACTCAAGCACCTTACACAACTTTAGATCCTTCAGATCACATGCTCAGTTTCCTTAAATATCAGTGCCCGAATGTGCAAGTGCATTCACAACTGGATGTGGTCAATATTATCAGGAGAATGAGAAGTGCACTAAAGGGAAGTGTGCCAACGAGAAGGGAAAGTGATGATGGCAGAATAATGGCATCTCTTGAGAAATGTTAGTGTCGAATGCATGCTGAAAATGCCCACTGAATGACATTTACTGCTGTGCTGGGCAATTTGCCTCTTTAAATAAATCTTAGGTATTGCAAAAAGGGGGAAACTGATCATTTAAGCAGAAGGACGCTTTAAAAAACATGTGGTATGCTTCAAAAACATCGAAAGACATTTGGTTTATCAATTTGAGTGATGTGTACTTGATTTAAACTCATAAATACTTCACTTTGAAACTAACAATGAGGCTTTTATAAAAGTAAATATTGCGAAGAAAACTGCAGCCTCAAGTTCACCTAAATAAGAGACTCACCTATGACAAACTCAACCGCAAACTTGTCTTCGGCCGGTTTGTAGGGTCGATCGAAGGTGATCTTGATCTGAAACTCCAGAGTGCGCCGCACGATGAGGAAGTCGCTGGAGTACAGGTGCGTGTTGTGCCCTTGTTTATTGATCTCTTGAGGTTGTTTGAGAACATCGACATCCCAGATATCGAGAAACTCTGAGGGTCAGAAACATGACTGTCAACGCATCAGAGGCTCAGCTGTAAATTAGCCTTTTTTTTTACAATCAGTAATCAACAAAAACAGTGGCATGGCCCTCTCACACAGGATGCCTTTCAGCCCTTTATCTCTGGGGGTTTGAAGGGAACAGGATGACGAAAGTCAAGTTACAATTTCCTGCAATAAATGTTATCACTGGGACAAGAGCTCTCTGTTATCTGGTGGAGACAGTAAATATGGAGGAAATGGTCTTGAGAGATCAGGATGCTTGTTCCAGCTTTTTGACTAGATAAGACCAAGTTAGCAAATAATTCAGTAAACAAAACCTCTCCTTTTACTGTTGCAAACCCCCAAAATACGGGTCTCTCACAGGAATCGGTACTGTGTGTGTCTGTATGAATTACTATTGATTGATCAAATTAACAGGATGCTGAATTTACACACAGTGTTTGATCATTTCACCTTTGTTGTGCATGTAACACAAACAATAAATAAATGAAACAAGAACATTTTCATTTTAAATGTTTGTGTATATCAGACAGTTTTTTATGTCCTATTGTATTACATTTTAATGGTCTATATACCAAAATGTGATTGAACTGAAATTAGAATAGCATGCTTTCAGTGTATAAATGCAGTTACTTTTAACGCGTTAATGGTTTATTAATTAATTAATTCAGAGGAAATGCAGAACTTGTGTGATGTTGGGACATATTCGCTAATGACCAGTGTTACTACTTTCATTTAAGTTCTGCAAATTTCAGCTTTTCCTCTAATATTTATATTTTATTTCAGCTTTACTTCAATTACCAAAAACATCAGCATTAGTTTTAATAACAATATAGATAATGATGTGATCATCATTACATTCATTCTCATAATTAAGTGAGTGACATTTTTTACATTCAAATGTATCTTTTTTTTTTTTAAAGTTAAGCTTCTATTACAATATTCTCTTTTTTTATGTTTACACTTATATATATACACTTGTATAACTCAAATGTTCTTTGATTGGGATCAGTTTTAAACAGATAAAAGCTATAAATAAGATGGTGTATTGCAATAAAATTAAGGCATTCAACTTCAAAACATTTTGAATATATATTTTTTTATTACATAATTACAATTTATAAATCACACAAAGGCACACCAATACTACCAAAATTTACTCTAAATAAATAAAAAATGTAGCACTTTAGGGTTAACTACACTCTCAGAAAAAAGGTACAAAAGCTGTCACTGGGGCGGTACCTTTTCAAAAAGTGCACTTTTGTACCTTTTAGGTACTAATATGTACACTTTAGGCACTAATATGTACACTTTAGGCACTAATATGTACACTTTAGGCACTAATATGTACACTTTAGGCACTAATATGTACACTTTAGGCACTAATATGTACACTTTAGGCACTAATATGTACTTTTAAGGTACCTAAAGAGCCCTTATTGG